>NC_080023.1:59863636-60163939 GCF_030020395.1 Manis pentadactyla | reverse complement strand
TATGATGACAAATGCTGTGGGGGGAAAGTTTCTGGTAAAGGTAAGATGGAAGGAAGGCACTGGAGAAGACTACTGTGATGATGAGGAATGCCCTGCATGCAGTAAGAAGTGATGATGACTCCACATCTTGAGCTGAGACCCAATCAAGATTTTGAAATAAAAAACAGGGTTTCATATGATGGAATGCAGAGAACAGAGAAAAGAAAGAGGAAATTTCTTCTTACACTGAGACCATATTTGCTACTCTTTGATTTCCTATAATCCTGGGCATGTTGGAAAACTGCTGACCTCTCACTCAACCTAAGACTTTGGGATAAACATTACCAGTTTATTTTTCTATATCCTGTGACATGCTTTTCAATCCTTTTTCCATTCTAGGTACTCTCTGGACATAACAACTTGTCAATATACTTTTAAAATATGTTGTCTCCCATCTTTTCCAAAATCTCAATGCAGTAAGAGTAAAAATACACAATAAGAGAATAAAGCCCTTTGATTCTAAAAGGGGGGAAAAAACCAACACCATCAATCTCAGAGATACTGATGAAGTCCTGGGGAAAAAAAAGCAAGCCATTGATACATTAACCAATATATCAAAGTACAGAAACAGGAGCTCAGAATTGGTACATGAAGAGATGTACCTGCATTAAAAGACCAGCAAGTGATTGGTTTCTGAGCTCCTTTGGTTCTTCTCTGCTGCCTACCCCATTTTTCAAACATTCTAAAGATTTCTGAAGTCACCACTATCCTTTCAATAAACTAATTTGTACTTGGGTTGTCCAGAATCTGATCATACTCTTTACAACCCAAGAATACCAAATGACATACCATCAGCAATATGAGGACAAAATAATATTTAAAAATGCAAGGACCCAGAAAGTTTATCTCCCAGGTGCCCATTCTGAAAAAATATGTATGTAACATGCATACACACATACATATCTTAAGAATATAGCCCAGCAAAATTTAAAAGAATCCAAGAAAAAACACAAAATTGGATTTTAGAACTAGTCAAATTTACCCAGGACACTGAAAAGAAATTCAATGTGAACAGCTGTGAATCAGTCTTAGAAGTAACCAGATCCAAACTGAAAGACTAAGTCAGAGGACTTTTTGAAATATAGCTTTAAAGTGAAATTGAGAGAATAGTCTATCACAAGAACCTGAAATATTTTAGTGGTGTGATGAAAGTAGTTGTTTTATTTTTCAACATGAAAAGGAAAGGTAATTAGAAATTCTCAAAAGAGAAGGATATATTAGGAAACCATAGTCCAGATATGCAAAACTCAGTAAACGTGACATGATATTCTGCAATTGATAGTAGGTAAGAAAAGAGACTTCATTTAATCTTGACACCTTTTAAGGGATACAGGGTAAGTCACTGACATATTGGTCAATCCATTCATGAAACTACTGTAAATAATATTCCAAGTAAACACATTATTTAATATATTATTCAATTGTTTCCAGTTTTTAGCATCAACCTATTAGCTGATATTTAGCTGTAATTACAAAGCAGGATGAATAACCCAGACAATACAGAGGTAATGGTATAGCTTTGAAAAGGTAAGCTGACAAAGAAATCAAAGGAAATTTAGACATGTTAATTATGTTTTGGAGAATTATTAGATGCTGGCTGAATTTGAAAGACCAAAAAATAGAAATATAAGAACTAAATAGAAGAACTAAAATTACTTAAAATTTTAAAAAATTGGAAAAGAGTCTGTGGGTGGATTGTTGAGGTTTGTGTAAGTACACTATATTCTTTAACTGGTGGTAATATTTTAAGAAACTACTGAAGTGACAGTAGTAATCATTAGGAGAACTCAAAGTGAAAACTTAAAATTGGTTTCCTTTTGGGAATGTACCTGCTCTTTCCTTTGAACTTGTACCATGTTCATGTATTACTCATATAATTTTCAAAACTGGTGTAATGTATCATAAGAAACTGAAACTAGTAACCCAGAATGGCCTGACCTATGATAAGTTGCAGTTCTTACCTCTCTTAATCTGATCTTTGCTTTTTATTCAGAAACGCACTCTAAGATTGCACTAGCTTTGACAGAAGACCCATCGTGTTGTAAGTAAAGACTACTTAAACCAAGAAATCCTTTCACATGAATTTGTGGTAAGTCACATCCAAAAGCAGAGCTTTGCTTTTATTAGTTGTTAAATTTCATGTGTTATTTTCAAACCATCATTTCGACCTGCCCAAATTTCTGCTAATTCACGTTAACTTTCTTCTCTCTTATATTCCATTGGTTGACAGATAAATATCTCAATCTGTAATTATCACTCCCCACTGACCTGAAGAGAGAATGTCTGAGTAGAATTTCCTCCTTGAACCTGCTAATATCCACAGTTCACATTAAAAGCCTGTGAAATGGGAGATGGCTTTTCTTTGGACTCTCCAGAAGTCACCCTGTATGGCTGAGGGCCTTCTTTATAGTTCACACTTACCTTTGCCAGCATTCCAGCACTGACCTTGGTTCACTTTTTTCTCCTTAGAACTTGGCTTACTTCTCAAAATACATCTTCAACCTTATCTAAAAATGCCTTATCCTCCGAATAGTCATAGCTAGGAAGTCTTCAAACCTGTCCACTTTATCTTGTAACAGGCAGAACACATTCACATAATTGACCATTATAATCTCAGAAAAGAAAATAAAGAAAATGCCAGTGGGTCCCTGGAGCAGTTACTACTTCATAGCTAACGTGGAACAGGCTGCCAAAGGGCTGAGCCTCTTCACTGCTGGGATTTTGGTTCCACAGAAACTCCCACATCTACTAGCTATTATTCCTTAGTCGAACTGAGACTCCTTCTACAAACATAGAAGCACAAAGACACAAATTCTTGATGATAAGATTCCAAGATATTTTGGTCATCTATTCCCACAGTTTTTGCTAAGCTTATTCATATACTACAAGGTTATTTTTTATAATTTCCAGTCATTTTATATCTAATATCCCCAAATTTCTTCACCTTCTTTCATAGATATGTTATTTTCTGATTGTTTCATTATTTCTGTTATTGTCCTTGGTTCCATCTTCCCAGAGTTAGATACATGAAAATATTGGGAGGAGAGGACACTTTATGATTATCTACTTTCACCTTAGAAAAGTGGTACCTAAAGTGGTCCCCAAACCAGCAGCAGCATCTAAAAACTCATTAGCAATGCAAATCGTCAGACCCACCCCAGATCTAGTGAATCAGAAATGCTGTAGGTTGAAAATATTGATTTTGTTTTAACAAGCCTTCCAGGCAATTCTGATGCACACAAAACTCCAGAATCACTGTCTCAGATAATCAGACAAAAGTTAATTTGATTGAACATAAGAGATGATGCATAAGTAGATATAATAAGCATTTTTATCTGAAGAAGAAATTCTAACAAATTTTAATCAACATGATATTATCTTCAAAGATAGCTTCTATTTTCTCCTTTAATTTTGGGAGGAATCCTAAAAGAAAGTAGAAAGGGAAGGGAAGGGGAGGGATAAATATTTGGGCTTTTGAACCATTAAGGTAAAGACTGCTGTTAGGTAAAGTGTGGGGAAAAGCACACAGAAATCTCTCCCTATCATACCATTGATAAAATAGACTGAACAAGTGGTATCCATACTCAAGAGCAAGAAAACTCCCTTGGGATTCACAGGCGCAGGCCCTTCTGCAAAAGTGTTACCTTTGTAGATATGGGGCTATTTCTCAGGTAGAGAAAGATTTCTGGATATTTTATGAAAAGTAAAAAGGCTTTAAAATAAATAGGTGGACTCTAGTATAGAAATGTTTTTCATTTTGTGTATCAATAGTCTGAGAGTCAGCAAATTTTTCTGTGAACAGCCAGACAGTAAACATTTGGGGCTTTGCAAAGCCTTTTCATACAGTCTCTGTCACAACTTCTAAATTCTGCAACTACTCATGTCTGCTGTTGTAGATAGAAAACAGCCATAGACAATATGCAAACAAGTGGGCATTTTTTTAAGTGTAGTTGATATACAATATATATTGGTTTCAGGTGTGCAACATAGAGATTCAACAATTAAATACATTACAAAATACTCACCACCATAAGTGTAGTTACCCTTTGTCACCACACAAAGATTTTACAATAATATTGACTATATTCCCTATGTACTTTTCATCCCTGTGACTTACTTATTTTATAATTGGAAGTTTGTATTTCTTTATCTCCTTCACACATTTTACCCAGCCTTCCCTATGGCAACCACCAGTTTGTATTTCTTGTATTTTGAGTCTATTTCTGTTTTGTTTCTTTGTTCCTTTTTAAATTTTTTAGATTCCACACATAAGTGAAATTATATGACATGCCAATACAACCTCATTACATAAACAGGAAGTGGAGCCAATTTAGCTTGAGGGCCGTAGTTTGCCTTCATTGATCTGGTTAGACTATGGCTATATGCCTTTTAATAAAGCACCTGCACAGCTTAGCTGAATAGGTAGAAAAGAGCCAGTGGAGGTAATTAAGGCTTTCATGAAACTTTTACCTGTGAAAACACTTCCCTGAGTCATTGCTAAATTTAACCCGTCCCAACCAGCCCCAGCCTGTTGTGACTGTAAAGGCTGCTTTCTTTTTTCAGGTACACACTTGGATTCCTCTACTCAGGGATGCCACTACTACTGCATCCGAGTTTCTGCTCCTCAAGTCATGTTCCTTAGCAGAGTTCCCTCCCACATCCCCTCCATGAGTTTACATGGGCCACATCCTACCATGAGATTATTAGAAATTTAAATCACACGACTTTACCATCTTATAAAAAATCATTTACTTGTTAATTATATGCCATTACATTAATTGCAGAAAACAGTCTCCTGGTAGTTTGGTGTGCATCAGATATATGCTCCTTTCTGGTCATTCTTTCCTTTCTCAATTCTTCAACTGCTATGCTAATGATCTTCCAGCCACAGGGAAAATTAAATCCTTTTCATCTGGTTCCCTAGTTGAACCCCAAACCGTACCTACCTGTCCTGACTGTGCCCTCAGAAATTTCTGTAACAAAACTACAGCTTGCCCAGACAGGTCTTTAAACTGTTACTTTGTTAAAATGTTTCTATATTTCCAAGGACACCAAGTCTTCAATTCATCCTTCTTGTTCCCACCTCCAATCCTCAGCATCCCCAGTCCATCTGGTGAATACTCTGGTATTCATCTCGGTTCATGCCTGACACTCCTACTTTATTAAAATACGCATGAATGTTAATGCATTGCAAACTCAAACATAGTAAATTACAGCGATTTACCTAGATGCTGATTTTCTCCTAATCCACTGATGATCAGATGGGGGAAGGATTGTCTTATTAATTTGATAAGCCATAGGAGTGCTAAGAGAATAGACAAAGAAACAGCTACCTCCTCTCGGAAACAGGGTCCCCTTGTCTCTGCTTGGCAGCACTTCCTCACCAGGTGAGCGAAATCCTCAGTAACTGATTGGAGCTGCATCTCTGTTGCCAATGGTACCTGCTTCACAAGGTTGCTGAGGAGCCTGAATCAGAAATGAGTGGCAAAAATACAAGCAGTCCCTGAGTTCGACAAGGCCAGCTTGTGCACCTGCCTTCCTTATTTATGGCTACGTGCCACCCATGCCTTTTCATCGCTGCCACTCTTAACGTTTAAATCGCCGATGTCTTCATGGCTTCCACCATGTCCATTTCCATCTTCGTTTTATTCAACATGCTTTTCTTCAAGTATATCTCTTCAATATGTTAGGTGTAATTATAATTATGTTTATGTAATTATAATGATATAATTATAATTATGTAATTATTACTAGAGTACATATTGTTGTTTTCTATTTTCCTTGCATTGGATTGTAAACAGGCTATATTGCAAATGAAATACTTTTCCTGTAACATTTTGTTATGAACATTTATTCTAAACAATTAATTTCTATATTGCCAGTATAACAAAGCTAAAAGTTGAGGGCCTCTAATATGTTATTAATGATACAACTAATAAATTAATTTGAAATTTCAGTGGCTTGATAGTCTTCTCAGATTTTACTCACAGAATGCCTTTCCCCCACAACTATATAACCACTTTGAATATCCAAAATTGTAACCTGGTTTCTATCTCTCTATTTAGTAAAATAGCACTCCCAATCTTCTGTGGAGAAAGTGAAGGTTCCTTGGGCCAGGATTCTCACCTGGCCCTGATCGGTCGCTCAATACACATGTGTGGACAGTAAGTCATTATTGACTCTATATAAAGAGATCCGCCCAGTTCTCTGCACAACACGGTGGCACAGCTGCACAGCTGCAGGGCTGCAGGAGAGCAGAGACTGGAGTAGTGGCAGCACTGAGGACAGAGACTGAGACAGCTACACAGGTAGAAAGGCCCAGAGGCAGAAACTGGCTTGCTGCATGCAGACTCACTCTGAGTGGATGGGTTGTAGTGATAGACCTACCACCATGGGAATAAACCCTTTCACCCCAAGAACATTCCATTGTCATTTTTCCATCTCACCAAATCCAAGTGAACTTGCCCGGGGCTGAAACCCATTGACCAAACCCATTGGCCAAATTTAATGTTGGAAGATTATCTTTCTCTTTTTTTCTGTTTTAGACCAAGAGAGATTGAACTACAAAGAAAACAAGGCATGAAGGGTAGAGAAAATGTACATTAATTGGTATTCTACTGCTTAATCAAAAGCCTTTGCTTATTCTTCATTCTCAAATTCACACTGATAAAATTTATCAAAATTGTGCTTTGAATAAGTATAAAAAGAAATGTCTCAAACTCTAAGTAGCTAGTTCTATGAAAATCTAAACCAGGGGTCCAGCAAACTACTGCAGATAGTATTTTGCACTTCGCTCGCCAAGAAACAAAACCAAGGACATTGTATAAGAATTTATGTCACAAGACAGAAAACTCAAGCCCTGCCCTTCCCCATTTGCCTGGGTGGGCTGCCCCAGGTGGTAGACAAGTTTGTGCCTAGTTGCCATCAGCTGGAAAAGAGGAACTGAGAAAAGGGACCAGTCAGTGGGGAGCAGGCAGGCCCTGTGGGCAGGCCATGACAAGCCTTCTCTTCCCCCAGCTGATTCAATGTGGCGCCAAACAAGGTGACTCACTGAGTGCCTGACTCTGGACTGAGATGCCATCCACGCTCTGCGGCTCAGCAGTCGCAATCAGCAAGGGTCCCAGTGTGTATGTGGCACTAGCGCAGGTACTAGGCAGCAGTGAACACTGGCCCTGCAGGGCAGGCAGGTGTGGCGAGAGAAGCCGGGAACAGGGCTAAGCCGCTGTGGCCCTGTACACAACCAGGGCTAACCCAGTGCACACGGAGGACCACATGGCTGTAGCATGCTGACCCCATCCAGGCAATAAAGTAAGTCCAGCTCAGCATGGCAGCCCGCTGGACCAGCCTCTTTGAACTTCCCATTTCAGCTCCACCTCTGCCACCCAGCCCCCCAGCCCCACCTTGCCTTGAGGACAGGAAAAGCTGAAACAACAGACTAGCTAAAACAGGGAAGCACAAGTCAATGGCGTCTTTTCAAACCACCACAATGAAGAGGTTGGTTTGAGGAGCACAGAACTGCTTCACCCTCTGAGTACCAGCAAGGGGGAGGCAAAGGAAGATCGATTTTAACTACCTCCTCAGCTGGCCCTAATTCTAAGTCCTAGGAATCTAGAAAAAAATCAGACACAAAGATTTATGCACAAAAATGTTCACTGTTCAATGTTAAATATTGAAAACAATTTTCATCTCCAACAATAGGGAATGGTTAAATTCATTATAATACCCATTATAAATAGTGGAATATTACAGAGCCATTAAAATGCTATTTTGAAAAATAATTAGTGTCAAAAATGCATGCATTATAAATTATTTCAGCTATATTTAAAAAACACTGACAGCAGCTAACATCCTTTGAGTACACTGATAATTTTCCAAGTTCAAGGCAGTGTGCTAAGGCTAATGTTATCCCATGTGATACCATGTTACCTCCTTAATAAGGCTCTATGTCATCTCCATTGTGCATTTGTAACAAGGGTTTCAGGCTCCTTGGTAATAATATAGGTCTGGGCATATATAGCACACCAATGAGGTGTGTCTCCACCCAGAAGGCATGATGAATTCAAACCACTTGTGAGAACTCAGCCTGAGATGAGAAGCCAGGCTCACAGATGTCTACTCAGTAAGAAAGGCTGGGCCATTATAGGAGATCAGGATAACTCTGAAAAAGTGCTGTAAGAGTACTTTCATTAAAGGTCCTGCAAACCTCGAAGACATGAGCAGCACAGCCATGGCAGCTGCTAAAAGTGTATAATCCTGGGGTTGGGGAAGGGTATTATCTTCTTACAATAAAACATAAAGCAGCTTTCTCGCTTCAAGGGAGCCAGTCTGCAGATGAGCAGGATACAGCAATACCTGTGGGGCACAGTTGTGCCCAGTGGCACAGGAGTGGTTCCAGGGAGAGTATGCCTGCAGAATTCCTGGCGGTGGGAAAGGAAACAGGCGTTTCATAAGCTCTTCCCTGAGGATTCTGGGGATAATTGCTTGAACTAAAATTTTGTATAATCAGGTAGTAGCAAGAGTGTGCAAATCTTGCATTTTCAAATATTATAGCCACAGACTGATGGAGAGAGAGCAATTGTGGGAGTGTACACTTGTATACATATGTGACATTATGTATTCCTATACTACACATATATTTATTATGGATATCTCTGCAGTGTTGGAATAAAAATATAGTGATTTTTTCTCCTACATTTCTAAATTTTCTGCAATGATAACATATTACTTGAATAATAAATCAATATTTTAAAAAGAATAGAATAGCATAGCTTTCTTTTTTCTATCTAACTGCTCTGTACATATTCAATCTTCTAATTAGACCTAAACTTGACTCCACTTGAAAAAAATAACTGTGCTTGTTTGTGTCTCTATATGATTTAAGTCTGTATGGTTAGATATATAGTCAAATTAGTTTATGCTATCTTCAAGTAATAATGACCAGTTTTTAACAAATTAATTATTCAAAGTGAAAAACAAAGGCTATTTCCCATTGGAATTTGGTGGACTTTGTCTCAGAATCAATTTTCAACAGACAGAATATTGCTCATGATGCCCAAATTTACTGACTAACCCATTAAAGCGTAGGACAGCTTAAGTGCCAGGTCACAGAAACTAACCATCATGGGCACCTACCCAGTGGGATCACCCTATTTCCAAACACGCACTGGGGCTTCTATGGTCTGGCTTAGGGGATTTGGCACTGCAAAGGGCTGATGCTGATGTAGAAAGGGAACAGAGTTTACTGCTAATACGTGCAACATCTGGGCTTCTCTTTCTCACTCATTTCATAAAAAGGGTGCAAACTTTGAAGTCAAACTTACTTTGGTTCAGGTGAAGTCCTCTGCTCACTACTTTGTGTGATAGTAAGATACTTAACCTCTCTGACACACATCTATGAAAAGGAAATTTCAATACCTACATTGCAAGGTGAAATAAATAATAGTAATATATGTCATTTAAAATATTTAAAATATATCTACATAACTTACATATTTAAATACACATATATTTGGAATATTAAAAATAAATTTTAAAATAATATGTTAAAGGGCTGTTCATAGTCACTGGCATACTGAAGGTACTCAGTGAAATAGTAGCAAAGGTAAGAATAGCAATGAATAATTATAATAATAACAGCACGTTTTGCTTCCATCTCAAATAATTGGTTGCTTCCAACCTTGGTCTCTCACCTCCCTGACTCCCACAATAAATGGTACATTGTCACAGCTTTTCTACTATTTATTCATTCAGCAAATAACTGATGAGCATCTTTACAATTTCCCTAAGGATTTTGAGTTGTAGATTCAACAGTAAGTGAGAAACCTAAAGGGGGAGGTAGGAAGGCTCTTCTCTTTTCTGAATTCTCTTTTCTCACTTACAAACTATGATATTACAAGCGCTTTCACGGCTTGTCTCCTCCCATATCGTCGTCTCAACCCAGAAAGTTTCTCTTCCTTCTCTCGCCCTCGCATCGCACCCTGAACCAGAGCTTTTCTCTCCCCTGCGGAGTCAGCAACTTCCTGATTGCAGTTCCCCAGAGCGGCCAGTAGAGGGAAGACGAGCACGACTACTGAGTTTCCGGAGATCAGCCAGCCGCCGCTTATTTAAACAAGGAGAAACACACTGCTGCTGTTGGACTGGGACAGGCAAGCAAGAAAGAACGAAAGGAGGTTCTCCCAATATGAGAAGGCAGAAGATCTGGAAATGAGATGCAGAGCAGGGACATCAGGCTGTCACGTTAAATCTCACTCCAGATATAAAGGCTGCCACTTCTGCAACTGGGGACTCTGCCTCTTGGAAGTTGGACCCCCTCCACCAAGCCGCTTTTGTCAGGTACTTGTGATGCAGTGATTTCTCTCTCCAGCCACTTCCTCCCTCCACCCTGATCTCTGCCTACCAACCAGACTGCTTTCATTCCCATAATTCTTTCTATTCTTCTCATTTAAAATTTTTAAATTTACCTTTTTAAATCTTAAATTCTTTTTAATCCTCAGTACCATACTATCAGCTTGTTTTCAGGTTTTCATTTTATAGTATTAATATTTTATTTTCGTTAAATTTATCTACCATTTCATTTAAAGTACATTCTAGTCTTTATATACTACCTTATATCCCAATATTTCAACTCAGTATTTTTTATTGGATTTTAAATTTTTACTTTGAACTTCTATTTCTTTTTTACTTTGCTACTTATTTCATGACCTCAAATTCTACCTTTTCTTTGTTTTCCTGCTGAATTTTTTCCTTCCCCTCCAGGATCCCCTTCACTTGTTTTTTCTTCTTTCTTTTTTAAAGTGAATTTATACTGTGGTGATCAGCCAGAATTATATAGGGATGAAAGCCATGGAGAGAGCCCTTGCCACCAGCCCAGGGAGTTGGAAGCTGAAGGGATTTTCCAGCCTGGCCTTTGACTCCCTATATGGATGCTCCCAGAATATTCCAGAATTCGCTTCAATAACTGTTCTTGTGCTACTGTTTTCTCCGTACAGAGAACACAGTGAATTCACCAGAACAAGGATTGTTTCTTAACATTCCACGCTTTGATTATCTAGCCCTTATATAAAGAGCTCCATGTTTTAAAAATTATTACCAGTCTTACAACCCCTTGATTAGGAACCACTAACAGTTGCATGTTGGTAGTTAAGCACATGTGCTTTGAGCCAGATAATGTGGGTGCAAATTCCAGCTCAACAACATATTTACCTTTTGCATGATCCCATACTGAGTCTTCTTGCCTTCTCAGCCTCAATTTTCTCACAACTAGTATGGGGTAATAATAATATCTGCCTCATAAATTTGTGATGAAAATTCAGTGAGATGACATACATAAAGTGGTGCCTATCTGATGCCCAGGGAACTTCCTCAAGAGAAAGCAAAGCCTGCACTCTAGAAGTAAAGTAGACTTTTTCTACTTATGTCCTCACATCAAGCCCAGGTATGACACCCTACCTCATCCTCAGTTGACAGTCAAACCATAGAGATTTATTCTTACTCAACAACACAGAATATCTCTAAGATATTTCTCTCTGTAGCTTCAGAAGTAGAAATTTGGTTGGAAGAGGCAAGAACACAGATCTCTCCTTAACCAAAAAAAGTGAGCTTTTTAATTAAACATATCTGAAGATATAATAAGCAGCTTTAAGCAAATGGTCTTCCCATCACTAGAAATATTCATGGAAGAAATACATAATGTGTTATAGAAGGATTTCTTAAACTTGGGTGGCACAGATTAATATCTAAGCTTCCTTCCATTTCCAGTATTTTTTGATATCTTATAAAATATATGTATTACATTTCAATATTACATTTTAATTTCCAGTATTGTGAGTTTCTAGTGAAAATCATGTTTTCCTATATTCTGAGAAATTACTCCAAAGCCCTATACAACTGGGGCAGGAAACTACATGACAGGGAGTAGGGGAGCAGGAGGAGAAGGAAATCAAGGACTTCAGGAGTTGAATTCACAGGCATTACATTATCACCAAGCTGGCACCCACTACTAATCACCCAAACAAAGCAGTCACTCCTAGTAACAGTAGAAGTGGCAGTAGAAATAATGGCATACTATGACACACATCACCAAAAAGAAAGTCCCAGGGCACTTGGCCTGCATACTAGTCCTGCAGAATCTTAATAGTGTCTATGGTCTAAATGATGTTAAGTTAGAACAAGCTAAACAGATTATTTTATTGCAGTCCTACTCTGATTTCCATGGTTAAGGGAAGATATGAATTTCTAAAAGAATCAAGGAAATAACAGTATTCCCAAACATATTTGACCATGAGACCCTTTTTGTATGAGATACTTCATAAAATTAATGTTCCAAATTCAAATTCTAGGAAAAATATATTAAGGTACTTCTCTGTCAACATTTTCTGATGAATAGAATTCAATCTCATTACTGATCAAATTGGAGTAGCAACCATGACAGCTGTAACTGTAAAACTGCAGGATATTCTCAGTTCTAGTTGACCTACAATGTAACGTCGAGCTACTCCATTAACCATGCAATAAATATATCTGTGTCCAGTTTACAGTTCTCTATACCTGCTCCCTTACTGGCAATAATGGATAAATTAAACAAAGATCCTTACTTTCGCTTTTCAGTTTGGAATTCCTCCTCCTGAGCTTTGCACAACTCCTCTTTAAAGTCAATGACTTGGTCACAGGATGAATGTGGAGAAACATAGGTCCCGTCTACTGTAAGATCATCAAAGCATGGCTTCCTGAAGGCATATGAGTTATCACAACAGTGACCCACAGCAGCATTGATAGGCTCTGCCTCATGTCTTCTGCATAGAGCTCCAAGAATTAGCTTTGCCTTTCCCAGAAGAGAATTAAAATAAGAATCAGAAGGCTTGTGGCTATTTTTTTTACCCAGAGAAACTAAGAATATATAAGTAGTCTGAAGTTCCAGTTTCTGTTAGTTCAGCCTGGGTGTCACTGTGTGGGGAAAAGCAACGGTGTCAGGGGTGGCCTGGTTCCCAGACTTGCCCTCCCTCTGCCTGTCATCCCCCAAGGGGACTTCACCAACACGTTCCTCCCCTGTCTCGTTTATAGACCAGTGTTGACTTGAGACAGAAGTTTCTTATACTTCATTAAATTAAAATCAAGCCTTCAATCAACAGTACTGCTAATTTGACTCAGATGTACAACTGCTTAGTATTTCTCTTTTCTCTTTTTTATAACTGAAAATCTATAACCACCACAGACATTGGTATATGGTAGATGTCCTACAAATATTTATTGAGTGAATAAAAAAGTGAATAAATGAATGACAAAAGAAATCCTTGGATCTTTTCAGTTATCATCTTCATTTCCTTATCCCTGTCTAGAACTGTCATCTTGCCTTGCTCCCCGCGTCAGATGATTTCCCTAGTGCTGTCTGCAGGGCTGCCTGCAGGCCCCTCTGAGTGAAATGACCAGTAAAATTCCCTGTCTCTTATGTATTCAGGAATTAAGTAATTGAAATAAATAAGCATCAATATTTAACAAGTGAGTCTATCTATTTTAGAAATAAACAAAGAGATCACCTAAAAATAAGTCTTTGGGAATGTATTAAGTCTAATCTAAAGAGTTCCCAAGAAAGTCCGAACTAGATAATAAAAACGGGTAGTAGAATGAAAGGAAGGCAGAGCTACATAATAAAAACTTTTAAATCTGCAACTAAAACAATTATATTTTATTAGAAGAAAGACCTACTTAGCATAAAGGAGATGCTCTACCAAGAACATAGGGCAGATAAAGCTGTCACCTCACGAATTCAGCAGTGTTAAAATAATACCATTTGAGAGAGAGCTAAAGACTAGATGGCAGATACTTGAGCATCCAGGTATCTGGAGGGATGGTCTCCATTGAAAGGAAGGAAAAATTTATCACTCTTCACTGTAGCATGGAAGAAAAATCCCTCAAGACTTTCTGATTCCATTTGCATGAATACCTATATCCTAATTCAGCTTTCCAAAGTAGTTCAGTAAGAAAAAGTGTAACCTAGTTATTAGGTCAAATTACTCCTGCCATTGGAAGGACATCGCTCACTGTAAAAGAACACACTGAGATCCTATCTAATAAATCAACACTGTTCAGAGAGGCAGAGCCAACATGGCAGCATGAGTAGGACAGTGGGTATCTCCTCCCAAAAACATATATATTTTTGAAAATACAACAAATACAACTAATCCTAAAAGAGAGACCAGAAGACACAGGACAACAGCCAGACTACATCCACACGTGCGAGAGCCCAGCGCCTGGTGAAAGGGGTAAGATACAACCCTCGGCCCGGCGGGACCCAAGCACACCTCCCCCCAGCTCCCGGCGGGAGGAAGAGGGAGCCCAGGACTGCTAAACACCCAGCCTCAGCCACCTGCACCAGAGCGCAGACACAGTGCATGCGTGGAGGGCTGGAAACTAGGGAAATAGGGCAGCAAGACCTTTGAGCGGGTTCCGAAGCTGATGCCCCTGTGAGAAAGAAAAGCGAGTGCTTTTTGAAAGTCTTAAAGGGACAGGGACTTAACAGTTAGATGGAAACAACACAGGTCACAGCCCAGTGGCTGGAAATTACAGGGAAAACCAGGCAAACTAACCCCCTGGGCAAGAGCTCTGAGACCCCTCACGGAGGTAAACAGCCAAACAGCCCTCACCCCGGCCCATTACCCCTCCGGGCGCTGCGAAAGAAGAGAAACAGCCTAAGGCAAACCACGCCTCCTTATCGGCCAGGCAAAACACAAAGACCCAGCCTACACGCAATTACCCAACAAAAGCCACTAGGGGTCGCAGTTGTCCCAGTAAAGAAAGGCCAGTCGCAAGTGAAAAATTTGGCCCTCCCAGCTGACAGTCAATAGCACCTGTCAACATGAAAAGGCAAAAAAATAGGATACAGACAAGACTAACCCAGACAGCTTCGGCATCTGCTACATCTTCCCCTGAGAAGGAACCTGGGGAGATAGATTTAACCAGTCTTCCTGAAAAAGAATTCAAAACAAAAGTCATAACCATACTGATGGACTTGCAGAGAAATATGCAAGAACTAAGGAAGGAGAATACAGAAATAAAACAAGCTCTGGAAGGACTTCAAAACAGAATGGATGAGATGCAAGAGACCATTAATGGACTAGAAAACAGAGAACAGGAACGCAGAGAAGCTGATGCAGAGAGAGATAAAAGGATCTCCAGGAATGAAAGAATTTTAAGAGAGCTGAGTGAACAATCAAAACAGAACAATATACGCATTATAGGGGTACCAGAAGAAGAAGATAGAGAAAAAGGGATAGAAAGAGTCTTTGAATAAATAATTGCTGAAAACTTCCACAAACAAGGGGAAGAAATGGCCTCTCAGACCACAGAGGTACACAGAACTCCCATGACAAGGGATCCAAGGAGGGCGACACCAAGACACATAATAATTAAAATGGCAAAGATCAAAGACAAGGACAAAGTATTAAAGGCAGCCAGAGAGAAAAAAAAGGTTACCTACAAAGGAAAACCCATCAGGCTATCATCAGACTTCTCAACAGAAACCCTACAGGCCAGAAGAGAATGGCATGATATACTTAATGCAATGAAACAGAAGGGCCTCGAACCAAGACTACTGTATCCAGCAAGAATATCATTTAAATATGAAGGAGGGATTAAACAATTCCCAGACAAGCAAAAGTTGAGGGAATTTCCCTCCCACAAACCACCTCTACAGGGCATCCTACAGGGACTGCTCTAGATGGGAGCACTCCTAAAAAGTGCACAGAACAAAACACCCAACATATGAAGAAGGGAGGGGGAGGAATAAGAAGGGAGAGAAACAAAGAATCATCATACTGTGTTTATAATAGCTCAACAAGCGAGTTAAGTTAGACAGTAAGATACTAAAGAAGCTAACCCACAACCTTTGGTAACCAGGAATTTAAAGCCTGCAATGGCAATAAGTACATATCTTTCAATAGTCACCCTAAATGTTAATGGACTGAATGCACCAATCAAAAGACACAGAGTAATAGAATGGATAAAAAAGCAAGACCCATTCTATATGCTGCTTACAAGAAAC
Organism: Manis pentadactyla; assembly: GCF_030020395.1. NCBI lineage: Eukaryota > Metazoa > Chordata > Mammalia > Pholidota > Manidae > Manis > Manis pentadactyla. The sequence goes on along the minus strand of NC_080023.1, from coordinate 60,147,864 downwards.
TCACCTCAAACCCAAAGACATGTACAGACTAAAAGTCAAGGGATGGAAAAACATATTTCAGGCAAACAACAGCGAGAAGAAAGCAGGGGTTGCAGAACTAATATCAGACAAAATAGACTTCAAAACAAAGAAAGTAACAAGAGATAAAGAAGGACACTATATAATGATAAAGGGCTCAGTCCAACAAGAGGATATAACCATTCTAAATATATATGAATCCAACACAGGAGCACCAGCATATGTGAAACAAATACTAACAGAACTAAAGGGGGAAATAGACTGCAGTGCATTCATTCTAGGAGACTTCAACACACCACTCACCCCAAAGGATAGATCCACCGAGCAGAAAATAAGTAAGGACACAGAAGCACTGAACAACACAGTAGAGCAGATGGACCTAATAGACATCTACAGAACTCTACATCCAAAAGCAACAGGATACACATTCTTAAGTGCACATGGAATATTCTCCAGAATAGACCACATACTAGGCCACAAAAAGAGCCTCAGTAAATTCCAAAAGATTGAAATCCTACCAACCAACTTTTCAGACCACAAAGGCATAAACTAGAAATAAACTGTACAAAGAAAGCAAAAAGGCTCACAAACACATGGAGGGTTAACAACATGCTCCTAAATAATCAATGGATCAATGACCAAATCAAAATGGAGATCCAGCAATATATGGAAACAAATGACAACAACAACACTAAGCCCCAGCTTCTGTGGGACACAGCAAAAGCAGTCTTAAGAGGAAAGTATATAGCAATCCAAGCATATTTAAAAAATGAAGAACAATCCCAAATGAATGGTCTAATGTCACAATTATTGAAATTGGATAAAGAAGAACAAATGAGGCCTACGGTCAGCAGAAGGAGGGACATAATAAAGATCAGAGAAGAAATAAATAAAATTGAGAAGAATAAAACAATAGCAAAAATCAATGAAACCAAGAGCTGGTTCTTCGAGAAAATCAAGAAAATAGATAAGCCTCTAGCCAGACTTATTAAGAAGAAAAGAGAGTCAACACAAATCAACAGTATCAGAAACGAGAAAGGAAAAATCACGACGGACCCCACGGAAATGCAAAGAATTATTGGAGAATACTATGAAAACCTATATGCTAACAAGCTGGGAAACCTAGGAGAAATGGACAACTTCCTAGAAAAATACAACCTTCCAAGACTGACCCAGAAAGAAACAGAAAATCTAAACAGACCAATTACCAGCAACGAAATTGAAGCGGTAATCAAAAAACTACCAAAGAACAAAACCCCTGGGCCAGATGGATTTACCTCGGAATTTTATCAGACATACAGGGAAGACATAATACCCATTCTCCTTAGAGTTTTCCAAAAAATAGAAGAGGAGGGGACACTCCCAAACTCATTCTATGAAGCTAACATCACCCTAATACCAAAACCAGGCAAAGACCCCACCAAAAAAGAAAACTACAGACCAATATCCCTGGTGAATGTAGATGCAAAAATAATCAACAAAATATTAGCAAACCGAATTCAAAAATACATCAAAAGGATTGTACACCATGACCAAGTGGGATTCATCCCAGGGATGCAAGGATGGTACAACATTCGAAAGTCCATCAACATGATCCACCACATCAACAAAAAGAAAGACAAAATCCACATGATCATCTCCATAGATGCTGAAAAAGCATTTGACAAAGTTCAACATCCATTCATGATAAAAACTCTCAGCAAAATGGGAATAGAGGGCAAGTACCTCAACATAATAAAGGCCATATATGATAAACCCACAGCCAACATTATATTGAACAGCGAGAAGCTGAAAGCTTTTCCTCTGAGATCGGGAACTAGACAGGGATGCCCACTCTCCCCACTGTTATTTAACATAGTACTGGAGGTCCTAGCCACGGCAATCAGACAAAACAAAAAAATACAAGGAATCCAGATTGGTAAAGAAGAAGTTAAACTGTCACTATTTGCAGATGACATGATACTGTACATAAAAAACCCTAAAGACTCCACCCCAAAACTACTAGAACTGATAACGGAATACAGCAAAGTTGCAGGATACAAAATCAACACACAGAAATCTGTGGCTTTCCTATACACTAACAATGAACCAACAGAAAGAGAAATCAGGAAAACAACTCCTTTCACAATTGCATCAAAAAAAATAAAATACCTAGGAATAAACCTAACCAAGGAAGTGAAAGACCTATACTCTGAAAAGTACAAGTCACTCTTAAGAGAAATTAAAGGGGACACCAGCAGATGGAAACTCATCCCATACTCGTGGCTAGGAAGAATTAATATTGTCAAAATGGCCATCCTGCCCAAAGCAATATACAGATTTGATGCAATCCCTATGAAACTACCAGCAACATTCTTCAATGAACTGGAACAAATAATTCAAAAATTCATATGGAAACACCAAAGACCCCGAATAGCCAAAGCAATCCTGAGAAAGAAGAATAAAGTAGGGGGGATCTCACTAACCAACTTCAAGCTCTACTATAAACCAATAGTAAACAAGACAATTTGGTAATGGCACAAGAACAGAGCCACAGACCAATGGAACAGACTAGAGAATCCAGACATTAACCCAGACATATATGGTCAATTAATATTTGATAAAGGAGCCATGGACATACAATGGCAAAATGACAGTCTCTTCAACAGATGGAGCTGGCAAAACTGGACAGCTACATGTAGGAGAATGAAACTAGACCATTGTCTAACCCCATATACAAAAGTAAACGCAAAATGGATCAAAGACCTGAATGTAAATCATGAAACCATTAAACTCTTGGAAAAAAACATAGGCAAAAACCTCTTAGACATAAACATGAGTGACCTCTTCTTGAACATATCTCCCTGGGCAAGGAAAACAACAGCAAAAATGAACAAGTGGGACTATATTAAGCTGAAAAGCTTCTGTACAGCAAAAGACACCATCAATAGAACAAAAAGGAACCCTACAGTATGGGAGAATATATTTGAAAATGACAGATCCGATAAAGGCTTGACATCCAGAATATATAAAGAGCTCACATGCCTCAAAAAGCAAAAAACAAATAACCCAATTAAAAAAAGGGCAGAGGAACTGAACAGACAGTTCTCCAAAAAATTAATACAGATGGCCAACAGACACATGAAAAGATGCTCCACATCGCTAATTATCAGAGAAACGCAAATTAAAACTACAATGAGGTATCACCTCACACCAGTAAGGATGGCTGCCATCCAAAAGACAAACAACAACAAATGTTGGCGAGGCTGTGGAGAAAGGGGAACCCTCCTACACTGCTGGTGGGAATGTAAATTAGTTCAACCATTGTGGAAAGCAGTATGGAAGTACATCAAAATGCTCAAAACAGACCTACCATTTGACCCAGGAATCCCACTCCTAGGAATTTACCCTAAGAATGCAGCAATCAAGTTTGAGAAAGACCAATGCACCCCTATGTTTATCGTAGCACTGTTTACAATTGCCAAGAATTGGAAGCAACCTAAATGTCCATCGATAGATGAATGGATAAAGAAGAAGTGGTACATATGCACAATGGAATACTATTCAGCCATAAGAAAAGGGCAAATCCTACATTTGCAGCAACATGGATGGAGCTGGAGGGTATTATGCTCAGTGAAACAAGCCAAGCAGAGAAAGAGAAATACCAAATGATTTCACTCATCTGTGGAATATAAGAACAAAGGAAAAACTGAAGGAACAAAACAGCAGCAGAATCACAGAACTCAAGAATGGACTAACAGGTACCAAAGGGAAAGGGACTGGGGCGGATGGGTGGGTAGGGAGGGATAAGGGGGGGAATAAGAAGGGGGGTATTAAGATTAGCATGCATGGGGGGTGGGAGAAAGGGGAGGGCTGTACAACACAGAGAAGACAAGTAGTGATTCTACAACATTTTGCTATGCTGATGGACAGTGACCATAAAGGGGTTTATAGGGGGGACCTGGTGTAGGGGAGAGCCTAGTAAACATAATATTCGTCATGTAAGTGTAGATTAATGATAACAACAACAACAAAAAAGCAGTTCCTGTGTGGTGACCTCCAATGAGTTCTACACAATGGTATAAAGGGCATATTAAAGTGTAGGCAAAGGGTCTGTTTGTGTTTATACAGAGGATCAAAGCCTAATTTGGCTACCCCGAAAATGAACTAAGATACGATAGGAAAAAGAACTTCCAACATCAGCACTCTCTGGAAGACTCATGCCAGAAGATGATCATCAAAAATCCCCAACAAAGATCCACGCACTGCTACAGCTGTAGATGCACTCATCCCACCAGTTCCTGGACTTGCCATGGGAATGAAGAAGGAGATATCTAAGCTGGCCTGTGCAAACAGTAAAACAACAAATTTGACTGGATCTATACTGTTGAAACTCAACCAAGAATTAGGAGAAGTGCAAATTGTAGCGCTCCAAAATCTTACAACTACAGACTATTTACTATTAAAAGCACATATGGGATGTGAACAGTCCCCAGGAATGGATTGTTTTAATTTGTCTGATTTCTCCCAGACTGTTCAAGTTCAGTTGGACAATATCCACCATATCATAGATAAGTTTTCACAAATGCCTAAGGTGCCTAACTGGTTTTCTTGGTTTCACTGGAGATGGCTGGTAATTATAGGTATGCTTTGGTTAGGTAACTATATTCCTATTATGTTAATGTGTGTGCACAATTTAATTAGTAGTTTAAAACCTATCCATGCTGAAGTTACTCTACAAGAAGATATGTCAAAGAAATAATCAATCTTCCCAGGTTTTCTTCTGCCTGCTACTTCTATAGCTTTTCTTCTTCCTTCCTAATTACAACCCTTAAATAGAATTCGTGCCTCATATCGAATTTACCGAGTATCATAATTCTTCCAAGTGGTAAAGATACCTCAAGACAAATGCTGGGCATAGAAGCCACAGGGCATAAATATGCAAAGAAGTGAAAAGCTAACCTTTTCAGACAATAAGGCTTCTCTCTCACTTACCAACTTTACATTTCCCTGTATGGCCCCGGAAGATGACTGGTTAACCAGAGACAGGTAAGATTCCTCAAGTGAGGAACAATCCAAGACAGGCACGGTCGCAGGGGAGCCATCAGGTGAGAAATTGGGGATCAACAGAGGTGAGGCTTAGAACCTCACCCCCCCTGTTTTGAGAGAAATCTTCTGCATACGTGGATGTTTTATTGCCCTTGTCTAGCTTGGATTAACACATAGTCTACAGGCACACACCTGATCATCTACATTTGCTCTCTTACAACACTAAACTATGTTTTCTACCTTTATCTTGTATCTACCTACCACTTCAGCATTTTATTAAAAATAATAATAATAAAGAGAGAAATGTGGTATCCACATATAAATCAAGTATAAAAATCAAATGAGTCTTCATATTTGAACTGACTGTTTATAGTCCATAATGCATGAGCAAAACTGAAAGTTTCTGTGATGACTGCCCTTGTACTGTTCACCATGTAACTTATTCACTATGTAAGAATTTGTTCTCCATGTAAGAACTTGTTCGTTATGCTTCAGAAGATTGGAGACTGATGAAAATTAGGCTTGGGGTGGATTAATGATTGTGCATTGAGCATTGACTCCCCTATACAGAATTTTATTGTTGTTAACAACCATTTGATCAATAAATATGAGAGATGCCCTCACACACACACACAAAAAGTACACACTTCCAATTGTAAAATAAATAAGTAACCGGGATGCAATGTATAGCATAAGGAATATAGTCAAGATATTGTAACAACTTGGTATGGTGATAGCTGGTACCTAGAATTATCATGTATATAAATGATGAATCACTGTGTTGTACACCTGAAACTAATGCAATACTGTGTGTCAACTACCCTTCAATAAAAAATAATTATCTAAACAAAAAAAAAATCAACACTGTTAAATATAAGATATCAGAAAATATAAATATTTGTTCTTTGACCTCCATTCCTGACACACGGCCTCTGAAGCCCTTATAAATCCCTAAGTGACACAAGTACCAGGAGCATCTTTCATTACAATGAAGCGATTCTGGGTGAACATGTGCATGGCTTCTAGGTTGGACCGCTCACCCGAAAGACCAAGCCATGCTTAGGAGCGTGGGATCTTCAGCCCTCCCCCGTTGTCCAGGGAGAGGACAGGGACTAGAAATGGAGTTAATGATTGATCATGACTATATAAGGAGGCCTTTATAAAAAACCCATACTATAAAAATATTATGAGGTTTGTAGAGCTTCTAGGCGGGTGAACACATCCACATACTAGGAGGGTGATGTTCCCCAACTCCATGGACACAGGAGCTCTTACACTCAGGACCCTCTCAGATCTCACTCTGGTTGATCATCTTAATTCTTTATCATATCCTTTAATAAACTGGTAAACATAAGTGTTTCTCTGAGTTCTGTAAGCCACTCTAGCAAATTAATCAAATATAGTGAAAGAGACATGGGAACCTCAGATTTATAGCTGATCAGACAGAAGCACAGATGACAACCTGGACTTTGGATTGTCACCTGAAGTAGGTGGGAGCAGTCTTGTAGGACTGAGCCTTTAACCTGTGGGATCTGATGCTTTCTTTCTCCAGGTAGATAGTGTCAAAACCGAGTTAAACTGTAGGAGACCCAGAACTGTCTGTTGTGGGCAAAACCCCACACATGGTGTCAGAAGAGTGGTGAGTGTGGTAAGAGTGTGAGAGTAAAGGAGAAACACAGCAGGAAGCCTGGGCATATTTTTCCTATACATTTGATTAAGACAAGTTAGGCTGAAATCAGCATCACCTTTGAAGTTGCTGACAAGATCACCTTTATTGACTTGCATGCCAAGAAACAGGGCTATGGTCCAGACAGCAGGCTTGTTGCATTGACGTTCCCAGTGTTAAGGAAGTGACAGTCTTACCTCTGCTGCTCATCAAAGGCAATGGCCTGGGCTGACCTGAAAGAGTTTATCCTGAGGACAACATTTTTAGGCTCTGCTGACAGATCATAAATATGTCCACTGATTCGAGACTGGTTGCTGGGGGCTGGAAATTAGAACTTCAAGAACAGGCAAGCATGAAGTCACAGAAGTACTTACCGAGTCCTCCATGCAGACAAACTGCTGTTCATCACTCAGTGGGCAACATTTGGTGGAAGCAGCTGCCAAGTTCTTCGTGAACATAACCAACTCTTGGGTGGATAGTTGTGGGGCTTTCTTAGTATAAAGGACTACGAGCCTGAAATAATAATTTCCTCTTACTCCTGGCAATGGCTGCGTGCCTAAAATGAAGACTCAGTATCTGGCATTGTCTCTGGTTTCAGAAGAACAAAGCATTAAACTAAGTTCAAGTCTATCCCTTTAGTCTTTGTTTCAATGGCCCAATGGCTTATTCAATATAATTAGAATTTTCTTCCCACTTCACACATATTTCCACCCTGATCCATTTTTGTCTTACTTATGAAGGGTATTATGACAGCTTGTTTGGATGGCTGCAAAAACAGCTACTGAAATAAGTATCTACACAGCCCATTAAAGCTTTTACCGGTTGTCTGCAATGTGTAGGAATAGGGGCTACCGTGACTATCAGCAAAGAGTTGCTATGGGGGCTCATACCCTAGTGGGGCGATGGACAGGTACACTCGACATAGTGAGAGGAGTACAGGGAGCTGTAGGGGCACGAAGAATGTCATCTAACCTCATCCAGGCATGTGCGTCAAGCCTCTTAGTGGAAATGACATGTGAGCTGAAATCTGACAATAACTAAAAATGAGCCACTGAGAGGGAGGGGAAGGGGGAGGGGAGATATTAAATGTGATTTTGTTTTGACTGGGGAGGTTGGAGAATGGAAATGGAGGAAGGAGACAGCTTAGTTACAGAATGAGAGTTACACTGTTTATACAATAATTATGGTGGCTGCATAAAGACTGAGTTGGAGGTAGGCAAGAGACAACATGACAGGGAAATAGTAGGAAGGCCATTCCAGTAACCCGGGTGAGAGATGGTGAGAGCTGGAGCTAGGAGAGTCGTAGTGGACACGGAAGGATATGAGAGAGATTTTAAGGAGTAAGAGCTCTACAGACCTGGGTTTGAGGACAACAAAAAACACAATCAATTATTGCATTTAGATTATAATGGGGTTGGGAGAAGAATTTAGCTGTAACAGCCAGTGAAACAGCCCACCTATTCCAGTGGCTCTCAGTGTGACTCCTGAATCAGAAGCACAGCATCCCAGGGAACTTGTAAGAAATACAGATTCTCAGGCTGCATCCCAGACTTACTGAAACAGAAACTCTGAGGGTGGGGCTGTATTTTAACAAGTCCCCCAGGTAATTCTGACATACCCTAAAGTTTGAAAACCACAGATCATATCCTTAGACTAGACATTAGCAACTGATCGCACCATAAAAGAAAAGTACTAAACTAAATATTCCCTCTAAAGAAAGTAATTTTTCTGGATCCATTATTTTAGACATTTATTTTAAGCTCAGTATTATGGGACACTATATCAAACTAAACTTTTCCTCAATACTCTGTTTCTAAATAGACTAGTGAGATCCCAGAGGTTACTAAAAACTGGCTTTTGCTTTTTGATGTGTTAATTCTTTAAAATACAGAGGGACTTACAGTCTGTCTCCACACATGGCTGTGTTCCCTCTGGCTAATAGCTAAGGTATCTGTTTACTCTCTATGATGAAAATACTAAATTTACTATATGATCTGACTTGAAACTGACAAAAGGACCCTAGATTAGATCTCTGCTGCAGTCCTGACTCAAAATTGCTGGAAGAGCAAAACACGAGAAAGAGATTTCTGGAAGGCCACCAAGGCCTGGGTGGCTCACTAATCTCCAGGCATTGACTGGAATCTGGAAACTGGCCTGGAAAGCAAGGTAAAAGCGACTCAAGGTTATGTGGACATCTACCTTATGAAGACAAAGATGGCTGGGTTAATTCTGAAACTGTTTTTTTCCTCTGCCTCAGAGATTTCAGTTTGGATATAGACTCTTAGCAGCTCTCAGCATCAGGAGCTGACAAAACTCAGGAACAAGCAGAAACCTGGACAATACCTGAGAAGCATACCTGTCGTGGAAGTCACTCTCTCCTAACTCCTCCCGTAAGTCACAGTGATTTTTTACATGCTCACGGCTTTCACGAACTACTCTTTGCAACATTTCTTTCTGGAAAATAAAGATAATTAGTGTTTATTATTTATTACTATAACAGTAAATCTTGAGATAAGATTGCAAAACTATCTTCTGTACTAGTTTGGTGTAACTGTTCTCTTAAACCTGGGGCTTTTCTGATTTAGTGAGTTTGCAAATCTTGAGAACACGTTTTGGTAAAACAAGAATGGCCATGTACTTCATGGAGAGAAAGTGGCACAGAAAGACTGAGATTCAGTTTCCTGTGATATGAAATCATGATTTAACTAAAACATGTACCAGCCTTGAATACAGTAAAGCATGCCACAAACACACATTGAAGTGAACTGAATGAATTCTCAGAGTTATCTGCAAATTCAAAGAGTTCTTGAACCATGCAAATAAAATTCCAGTGAGAAGAGACAAGTGACCTTGCAGGCTTAGCTTTTTAGTAAGCGTACTCATCATCATCTTAACTACTCAGATCCAGTTACTGATACTAGTAAACAGTGTTTGTTAGAGTGAAAATTATACAGATTTGTCAACTGTTTGCCTAGAATAAACTATTAGCCCTGTCCTCACTGTGTCACATTGGGCAAGCCATTTGAACTTTCTGAAACTCAATACTCTTTATCAAGGCTATAAAATGTAGTTAATGATTCTGGCATTACCTATGTTACCATGCTATTGTGAGGATCAAATAGGACACTGGTTGTAAATCATACACATCCATGCTCTTGCATGGCGCTGTTATTATAATTGTTACTATGGAGGCCTACCAGGGATGCTGAGAGGGTGCTAACCTGCAGGAAACTAAATTACCTTCATTGGTCCTTCTCCCTGGGAACAGAAAGATGCTAGTATGCCAGCCTGCACACAGACAGGACTAGAGATGCCTCCACCCTCCATACGTCCCCACCCTCCACACTCTGTAAATAAATATGTAAGCCATTGCTCAGAACAGTAAAAGCCAGAACCACCTGGCTCCTGGTAAGTCATAGATAACTGATCACCTGGTCAGATTTGTAAAGCCACTTGATTTTTTTTTTCATATAAAATACATAACAGGAACTGTTGCCTATAAATAATATGACTTTTGCCCTAAAATAGGGACAGTTTCCAGGCCTGCTTTGTGGAAATAGTCTACCTTTCCATGCGTAATGGGCTGTGCTTCCATGCAACCTGCTACTGTGCCAAGCAGACATTCACTTTAAAGAAGATATTGCACAAAGAAAGTTTCCTAAAGCACAGAATCCCCAAGAAGGTGATTCACACAGAATTGCTGCAATAGGATAATGTGTCCTTTGGTTTAGATGGCAATCACATTTCATATGTAGTGCTTGCAGTTAGCAAGCCCATGTATTATCTTATTACAGAAGAATGGCACTACTACCAACCTTGGAATTTTTCCTGTTTGTAATCACTTCTGAGGAACAGGTTAAAAAATAAAAAGGAATTTACCCCATGGCCATAGCATTCCAAGGGATTTTCTAATTTACAGCATTTTCCCAACAAATTTCGATACACTGTATCCACTCTTAAAATCACTGGAACTGCCAACTCTGGATGTCTTCTTGAATATTCGTAAAGAAACCTGTATCCATATGAAACATATTAGAAAGTAAACAGTAAAACTCAGAGACCTCGAGTTTCCTTTCAAAAGCCAATTATGATTATGAAATTTATTCAATATTTTAACTGACCTTAGGCATTTGGAAACCTTTGAGGGCTAGGAAGGTTTATTAACTTCATTTTGAGATAGGGAAATCAAGTCCATAAAATTACATGATTTTTTCCAAAGTCACACACTAGTAAGTGGCAGATCCAGAATCTGGACCAAAAACATTCTGATTAGCTGATAGTTCCTGGCTCAGAGTTTGTATTTAACTTTTACTAGAAATTACTTTCAAATGTTTGGGTAAGAGTACATTTTTCTCAATGATCTTTGAGTTTAGAATTTATAAGTATTATAAATTTTTTTAAAGACAATGCTGGCTAGGTGTTAAATTACCATTTTCACCTATTTTTCTATGTAAGTCTTCAAGCGTGAGTAGCCCATGCATAATCTGCACATTCTTCTAGGTTACAGGAAAGAGAAATAAATGTGTACTCCAGAATATTTTCAAAGGAATCATGGAATTACAGAAGGCCCTTTGAAGTGATCAGATCCAACCACGTCAGTTTACAGTCAAAATGCAAAAGCTGGGGAAATTAAGTGGCTTGACCTACATCCACAGTTCATGCACAACAAAGCTAGACTGGTTCTCAGGTCTCCCAACTCAATCTAGTGTGATTCCACTGGGAAGCTACAACCATCAACTTTTTCAGTACCAGTGCAAGTTTATGCATAAGTGGGTTCATGTAGAGACATTTACTTTTATTAGCCAGCATCAAATGTAATTTCAGAAATATAGCTAAGTCATTCTGCAAAGAACTTGAAGAAAACGCAGCTTCCATGTTTGTTGAAATTTAGCTGCTCCAAATAAGGATTCCCAAAATGACTTTGGAAATATTTCGGTCACACAACAATATTGTCTTAATATTATATACTGAAATCAGTTTGTCTTATGTACAAATTAATATGCATTTCTGGATGGGCACCAGAGATGTTAATACTCCATCTCTCCAATTTTTAAATCCCACACCATGGCTTTGACAGTACATATTAAATTAATTGGAATTTAATGATAAAATTAATTTAATTTAAAATGCTGTTACTTAGAGATGACTCTAAGTGCCTTACAGCAAAGCTTGCAAACACTTAATCCTCATAGTGTTTTTAAAAATTCCTGTATTAGTTATCAACACTCAGAAATCATGAGACTTCCAGTTTCTTTAAAAAGGGAGTAGACTCAACCCCCAAAGCGTGTATAGCAACAAGTGGCTGGAGTTGTATAGTGGATGCCAGCTCTGGACTCCACAGAGCATCTCCTCCTGGTCCCAGTTCCCATGTAGTCACTCACATCCTTGGCTAACCTCTGTCATCATTCAAGTTCACAACCTTTCCCAAAACAACCCATAAATATACTTGATCATTAAGATTTTACAAAACTCCATATTACTCGTGTAGGAAATCGTCTTGCTTGTCAGTGAATTGTTGGCATACAAATTGATCTTCTGTAAATCTGCTGATAGGCAGACATGAAAGATCAGGTTTATCATCATTTTCTGAGTTGATAATGCATTCGCCTCGGAATGGCTCTGTCAACACACAGCATGGAGCAATCTTGCTGGACAGGATAGATTGATTAGAGCAGGTGTAGTTCATAAGCTGGCTCTATAAAATATAAAAGGGAGCAGTTACTTTTGATAACTACATTCTGAACTTAAGTATTTTTATTGTTATTGGTGGAAAACCAGAGAAAAACCTGGCATCTTATATTGCTTTATCCTTGGATAAACTGAAAGATCAAAACAGCAATTTATAGTAACTCATTCTAATAAGGAAAGCTTCTCTATTTGATCTTACACAACTATTATGAGCTCTTGTAACATCTCTTAAAGAACTTAAGGGGAGATGCACTATTATTGTTTCCATGTTAGCCCAACAAAATACCAGTGAAGAGTTTTGTGGTCTGGCTATTGTTGTTATTGTTTTAGGATCCCAGTTTAGGAACCATTTGTCTCTGTCATTTACTATAAATATTACTATTATATTAATGTGGGGGCCCAGGCCAGGCCTCCCCAAGATGTACAGCAATGGCATATTGGTCACTTTGAATTAAAACAACTGGAGAAATAGCAGAAGCAAGAGAGATAGTCTGCCCCTCCTGAAACCAGAGAACAAATCCCTGGAGTGTAAAGAATCCTCCCTTCACCTGGAAGGCAGAAGGCATTCTTATCACCTGAGAGCCTAGAAGTCCACATAAACCAATCTTGTTGCTTTTGTACTCATCTATTACCCCAGCCTAAGTGCTGTTTAGAATTCCTTCCTAATTTAAGACCCCAAACATAAGTCTTCTTCTCAGTTCCTCACAGATTTATTGTCGTTTTTGTTTAAAATGTATGAAAACTTCCTGCCTTGGTCATTTCGTTAGGTGCCAGTTTCATTATTGGGCCTCCCTTCTGTTTGCAGGAGGTTAAAATTTGTTTTTTTCTCCTGTTAATATGTCTCGGGTCAAATTGATTCTTAGACCACTGAGAAGAACTTTAAAGCATAGAGGAAAATTCTTCCTCTCCTATACTACAACACTTACATATTTTACTCAATTATTATGCATATATACACACAAATATGCTCATCTCTACTTAGGTGGAGAGTTAGGTAACAAGCAACAGTAATAATACATTATAATAGAAGTTGTAAGAGAAGTGCATATATGATGCTTTGGAAGTAAAAGGAGTCTGGCAATCCAGGCCAGATGAATGTCAGAATGAAAATGCTGAGCAGTTTAAATTTAGAAGGGCAAATAAAAGTGAGTTGTACACAAAAGAAGAGGAAGAGCATTGTTGAATCATTCATCTTTATTTATAAACAATCAGACGTGAGAGAACATGACATATTTGGGAAACAATACATAGAATATTTAGAGGTTACTGAGAAAATTTAGTCAAGAAATGATGAGGCTGGCCAAATGAGTGGTTGGGTAAACTTCTGAGGCAGAATGGACAAGATTTTAATTTTAATCAACAGTAATGAGATTGGAGGCAGGGGTAAGGTGAGGACAAAGAATCCAGAATGACATACAAGACTGGGTTGATGGCAGCGCAGTTACCTGAAATTATATTCAGGAGAGAACAGGTTTGAATAGAATGGTTCAAAAGGGAAACCAGAGTTCACTGTTGGAATATAGAGTTCAGATGGTTTAAGACATCTTTTAGGCATCTACATGGGGATTTTCTCTAAGCAGTTGAGACATCAGATTAAACACTCAGGAAAGAAAAATGGCCTGAAGGTCTAGATCTAAGAGTGGTGAACTGAAGGCACATCATGGGGTCAGGTTGAGCCCATACTGGAGAGGTGCACATTAGTTAGGTGACTGGCATGCTCTCAGTGGCTTAATAGAATCACGTTTGTTTCTTTCTCCATAAAGTTCTACTGAGGAGGGAGGTTTGTTGCCTCTAGGCTGTAGTTCTGGGAACCAGGCTGACAGAGGCTGTGTCATCTCCAGCCTGTGGTTTCTAATATTGCTCTAGCACTTGGGTGTTTTGATCAGATTTTTACGGGCCAGGTCTAGAAATGGCATACATCCCTTCTGACAGAATTCAGTCAGGTTGCCCCACCTAGTTATGCGACAGGCAGGAAATGTAGTTCATGGTCCAGCAACTAATCTAGACTATGGAAAGGGAGAGTGAATCCTTGCTGTGGCTAGTTATCTGGCATTGTATGTATAAAATAAGAAAGCAATGGGTCAAGAACAGATATATTGGAAATGCTATTTTTTAAAGGTTGGTGGGAGAGGGGAAGAAAAATTGATGAAAGAAACTGCAAAAATACAGTCATTCAAAGTAGATGAAAAACTTCTACCATTTATTGTCTTCTAGACAGCATCTTTGCAGTCCTCAGTGGGAAAATTAACTAATGTAGTGGCTGACAGCAGCAATTAAAGTTAGACAGCTAAATTCTAATCCTGGCTTTGCTACTTCCCAGCAGTGTGACTAGGCAAGCCACTTTACCTATTTGTGCCTTAGTTTCCGAATCTATAAAATCGGGAGAAAATGATAGTTACATCCGAAGGTTGAGCAAATTAAATGAGTTATTAACTGTTAAAAACAAATAGAGGTGTCCAGCACAGTGTAAGAACTAAAAAATTGTTTGTTAAATTAAAGTGAAATCCTTAGAATTAGTGCCTGGCACACAGAAAACATTTTTTAAAAGTTAGTACTATAGCAATTACTATACAATCCCAGAATGCTGGCCCAATAGTGTCTTGAAGTAAAAGAAAAAGAGAGAAACCTTACCATGTAAAATTGAATTATGCTGAATGAATGATTCAATAGGCTGATAAACTTATTCATTTATATTGCTTAATATTAAAAATTCATATCTATTACAAGCATGTTCAGTTTTTGAGCTGATATGATGCGAAGCATCATGGACTGATATAAGCACTGATAAAAATGGAAAACTTTCTAGGACACAGCTCAAATGTATATGATCTATACACTGAAAAGCATTAGAAAGAAAGCATTAGGAGAAACAGTCTAAACAAAAGAAAATTAAGTCATTAAAAATAAACAGTGTAATATAGTATGTAAAGAAATGATAGTTCAACTGAAATAATGATTTTAACAAATTTATTGAAAATGAGTATAAATAAACTAGGAAGTAAACCCAAACAACTGAGATAAAAGCAACTAAACAAACCCAAGAGAATTAATAAAATTCAAAGGAAGAAACCCAATAGAATTGATAAGAAGTCCAAGAACTTTGTCTTGTTGTCTTGAAGAAGACCAATAAATTAAATAGTCCCTTTGCAAAGCTAATTAACTGAAGGAGAAAACACAAATACATGGGGAAAAGGAGTTAAATTATATAACTGATGTTTTAAATTATCAAATAATAATATTATGTAGAACTCTACATTTCTAAGTGAGAAAATGCTAATGAAAGAGGCATCTTAAAGGAAAATGTATATTGTAAAAGCTGACAAAAAATAAGTACAGTTGATTCTCATTATTCACAATAGTGAATACTGAATGACCAACCCTAGGGGGAATAGAAGAATAGGTTCCTGCAAGCCTCTCATCACATTTTTTGTCAACAGTCAACAGATGAAGACATAATCTTGTTTTATGTGTTTCCATTTAAAGACATCTTATTTCATATGCATTGCTGATTTATTAACATTGAACTCACAGCCACCAGCACTGTAACTCATGCATGAACGAAGTTTATCTAACACATTTTTTTCTTTGTATGGCACATCATGACCTCTTTGAGCTTAGGAACATGAGACAACACTTCACCATACTTGGGGGCCATTTTAAACAGGCTAAGCCTCCAATAAGAAAACACAAAAATGTGAAAATATGGTACTAAGTAGACCACAAAAAAAGAACACCTATTTGCAGTATTGAGAGCTGAAACAAGAAGGAAGAGCATGGCCTTGTTCCATCTCAGCTGGGACTATATTCAACAGGCAACTCCAATTTTCCACAACTCAGAGGGTGCACAAGTCTGTGAATACCCACAGAAGTGCTGCGAGTATTAACTTCGGGATTACAGATAAATTTGGGCAAGTAGGAGAATTCACAAGTAAAGAATTCATGAATAATGAGGATCAATTGAAAAGTATTAAAATGAATTTGTAGCAAAAAAATGCAAAAGCCTTCATACCAATTACTATCACAATCCCTGCTCCAGTTTGATGGACAAGTTCTGTCAGAGTCACAGCATGGTCTCGACACTATTTAAGTTATTTCAGAGATTTCAAGAGGAAAAAGTTTCTAATTCATCTTTTGGAAGTTAGCAGAACAACATACCAAAACCTGAAAAATTACATGCCAAAAAAGAAAGTTCTAGATCATTCTCATATCTACACATAAATGCAAAAATTTGAAATTATATATATGATATATAATAATATAGTAAAATGAGACTGACTTGAGCAATGTAAAGATGGTTAAAATTAATAAATATTTTTGTATAATTCATCAATGAATAAATCAAACAATAGAAACCAAATCATCATCCTAAGAAAGCAAAAGAACATTTACTAATGCTCAGATACATCCTACAATAAAAATAAAACAACTTCTAAAATAGAATAAAAAGTCTCTTAAGACATAAACAATATTTTTTTCAAGCCAATAACTCTAAAACTGTTCCAGAGCAGTCTATAATTATTTCATATTGTTTGTGAATACTAGCCAATACAATCAAATAACTATAGACTGTTCTGGCATTCCTACCGTAGTGTAGACTATAATGGCAGCTATTCTGGAGTTCATGGTTTGGCATGTTTATGTGTCATGTCTTATGTATTGTTATGTGTTATGATTTTAGAGATTCTGTTTTGTTTTGTTTTCTTTTAATTAGGATTGATTCTGTCAGACCCTAAAATTCCCTTTACTCTTCCCCCAAACTCACCTAATCTCCATGCAAATAGGATTCTGATAGCCTGTCCTGAGGAACCAGCACTTCTTCTGAGTATTCAGGATAGTATTCTTTCCAGTACCATTTAAGTTTCTTGCATACAAAAAAAAAAAAATTTTAGCAAACAACCTCATATTGCCTGTCTCCAGGATGGAATCGGCAGTGGCAGCTGCTACCTTTCCGAGTCCTAGAGCTGAACAGCACTGACCTCAGACGTGAGAACTGCAATGGCTGCCAAAGAAAAGCTGTGGTCTGACCCCAAATCTATTTGAGTAACATTTGACGACTTAGAATCCTAGGGTTTCTACCGAGTGTTCGATTCAGTGATTTTCATTTTAATTCCAGTTGTCATGCACATCTCTTAATCTGCTGTATAATGGAACTAAAATGGTTGAGGGTACTGTTAATGTTCATAAAAGTCATGGATTTCTCCATGAAATCATGATTTCAGTCTTTCTTTGTTTCTGGGGTTTTTCTTTTATCATGATGAATATTATTCAATTTTTAACTTGAAGAATAGATAGAAACATGTCTTGTGTGATTTACCAAAGTCTCATCAGGTTTTGATAGTCTGATTTTTTCCTTCTCTGGGATTCTGAAATTTTCCACTGAATGTGGGCAGGTATGTTCTATGCTGTCCATGCCCCTGTGCCTTACACTCCTTGATACACATTTCTGTCTTGATTCCTTCTTCTTTCCTCCAGGCTAATGTGGCCTGTGGGTATAGGTTGCAATTCTGGCTTGTTTGAGATTAAAAGATGTGTGAAATAAAGAAAAGCTAACCACTACACTAGGGACCGCAGAAAAGATGTCTAAGGCCTAGTATTGAAAGGTTTCATTAATTCTGGGGATCTCAAAATGGCCATGCATGAAAAATGAAAAGAAAAAGAAAGAAAAAAAATTACTGTTATCTGAGTTAAATGTTAGACAAATAGCATGTGCATTTCTGTTAAAGGACAGCAAAATGTCCATCTCCTTATTTCCTTGGGATCCAGATGCCTGCCAGGATGAATATTGACCCCAGTGCTTTCCTTTGCAAAACTCATCTTATGTAAATGAAATGTACACCTTTCAAATTCAGTGACTCTTGCCTATCTTCTCAGGGATATAAAACCTTTGTATGGCTTAGATATTTGGATTCTATCTCCTACTGGTAGGAATTATATCCTTCTGGGTCTAGATCCAAATTTTGGCTCAAATAAAACTCTGTCTTTTATTTTAAAGTGATTTATTGAATTTTTCCTTGACAATTCAATGCAATGTAATCCCAATTTGGAAGGAGATTAGAGGCTATCTCTAAACATTTAAAAATGGCAGAATAAAATGAAGTAGGAGAGGATGATGGAGAAAAGGAAGGAAGGAGGGAGGAATAGGACAATGGGGAGAGGGAGGAAGAAAAATCTGTTGCCATAGAATGGTAATACTGAGAAATGATGACTACTTTTTTAGATTTTTTGCAGGTTGTGTTTGTTCTCCTCAGTTCTTGTCCCCACTGCAGCAAAGAATTGAAAGGCAGACACAGTACCGGAGCAGAGGAAAACTTATTTGAATACACTCCAAGGGAGGAGTGGGCCAGAGTCAAGGTAGACAAAGGCCCCCATCGGTCAGGCGGGAGGCCTTTCTATTGCACTCAGGCTCCAAGGCACCACTTTGATTGACAAGGTGGGGTTATTGATTGACGGGTCCATCTATACAGCCATCCCTCTCACTGAGCATGTCCTTTCCTATGATGAGGCATATTCTGAGCAATTCTTAGTTTTGTTCGATTGTGCTCACACTGGCATCAGGTTGGGACTGGTTTGGCCTGGTCCTGATAGGCAGAGAAGTTACCTCCCTGCAAAGCCTGTGCTGTCTTCACATGGGACCCCTACCTGGGCAGTTTGGGCAGTTTTTCCTTGAATTTTATCTTCCCCTTTCCCGGCTCCTCATGTCTATCTTCCTACCTAACAGATTCATTATATACCACTGCCACCTTTATTTAAAAATTGCAAGTATTTTAAAGGCTGAAGTTGAGTTTTAAGAAAAGAGAGGATCTTACCCTGCCAAGCACACAGGCTGCTGTATTTCCTTCACAACAGGTCTGATGCAGATTTTTAACATCCACGGCCAGTTTGGCAATTTCAGAAAAGCTAGCTTTAGGTTGTTTTTTAGTCAGCAGAACCAATACCCTGGAAAGAAAAAGAAATATATTTTAAATTGTATTTTGAATTCCTTCAAAATTAGTTCTAGTTCCTCCAGTAACTTAAAGAATAGAAACACTGTGGGTAAAATTGCAGAATTTCCAGAATCTCTCTCCTGGCCTTAGTGCATCTCCACACACAATAGGTGTTTTCAAGGGGTGAAGAGAAATCGTCCATCTCCATATCAGTAAGTAATTACAATGGCAAGGGAAGGCTTATCTGGACCGGAGAGGTTGGGTAGAGCTCTCTTATTCTGCAGCCAGGTTGAGAGAGATGCAGGACGACTGCTTACAAGAAATAAATGGGTTTCTCCCACTTTATTTCTCCTTTTGACTGATTTCAGTTTCAAAGGTATTTTGCCCTGGGATTTTCCCCTAAAATTAAACATTTACAAATGTACGGTGAAGAGAGTATATTATCAATGCTTTGTATTTCTTCAGTGTGAGTACCCAGGTTCTCACAAAAATCTAACTCACAAAAGGAATTGAACATGATTCAGTTCATAATCATGTAAAATATAGTCATTTTCATCATTTAAATTATCACTTAAAGAAGTTGAGTTGCTTAGATTGGTAATTTGGAAATTTGTCTGACCTGACTTTCCAAGTAAAATTCTCCATCATAAAGAACAGTGATTATAGGAGGGGAGGCTTGGGTCTCCCTTGTCCCTCTCTGTTGACAACTGAGCAACATTCCTGAAATTTCTCTGACAATAGGGAAAATGGGCCTCCCATATAAAGAACTGAGTTTCCAGGCAGCCCAATGTTGTCCTAGTGAGACAGGGACCGTGAGTGTAGTCAGAGAAGGGTGAGGGCCTCTGGAAAAAGACCCCTACCAAAACTCCATATTAAACAATTAAACAAAACAGAGTCACATTAATTCTCGAAAGTAAAATATCAAACTAAAAATATAAGCATTCTTCAGTGAAGATTAGTTAAAACTAAAAAGCCAGGAGTAACTTAGCCTGGAATGTTTGAACATCTACCAGATAAGAAAACACCTCAGCATAACCCATGTCTTGTTTGTATCAATTAAGTAAAGCTATTGTAAAATTTACTTTAGCCTGCTAAAAAGTCCAATTTATCTTTAACTTTACCCGGATGCTGCTTTTCCTCCTCCAGCCCTAATCAAGTCAATAACTCAGCTCACCTTGAAAGCAAAACAATCAGCCTTGACTGATATGCTCCCAAACCAAGAAACTGCTACTCTGAGAAAGGATCAAAACAGTAAATTTCTTATGTTAACTCTACAATAGTCTAGAAAACTGATAAGAAACTTAGTGTCTCTTCAAAGATAAACATTTAGAG
This sequence comes from Manis pentadactyla, assembly GCF_030020395.1. Taxonomy (NCBI): domain Eukaryota; kingdom Metazoa; phylum Chordata; class Mammalia; order Pholidota; family Manidae; genus Manis; species Manis pentadactyla. Next base: position 60,127,209 of record NC_080023.1, on the reverse strand, counting down.
ACCATCTGGTAGGATCTACATCCCTAGCTCTTTGTCTCTCAGCCACCTATAAATCCCCTAGACAACGCACCACCCCGGGCTCTCTTGTTCCCTTTTGGCTCATGCCAGGAGCTCTGTCTGTCCTCTCACTGTCTCTCTCAATAAAAGTCTCCCTGGCTCTCCTACCTTGACTGTTTGCTAAGTTCATTCTTCGACTCTGCAAACAAGAACCCCAGTATCACTAGGTTAGAGAAGAAGGTAATATAAGAAAAATGCACGTCTTCAGGGGTAAACTTGGACAGAAACACAATCTGGGCCAGGAAACTGAGTAACACCAAATTTCCCAACTCCTCTATACCCAGCCCAAAAAACACAACTTGCTTTTTCTGTTCTCCAGGACACTGGAACCAAATCTTTCCTGTTTTCCGAGAGAAAAGAATACCCTCTGTCTTCTAGCCTTTCTCATGCGGGACAACGAAGTGCCAACATCTGAATGCATAGAAACTAGTTCACGGAGGAAGAAACTAAGGCATTCGAGCAGATGGAAGAAATGGAGGCAGGAAATACTGGGGGGAGATGAGGCTCAATCATGCCATTTCACACACAGCCCTACATGTGTTATTGGCCAGGCAAGTAGCACACGTGTAGAGAAAGAAGACATGCTTGTACTGAGAGACATTATTTAAAAAAAAGATAAATGATTTTTCAAATGAGTTTGCTCTAACGGGTTGATAGAGCAGCAGCAAAATCCACAATCTGAAGAGGTGACTTACACTGCTTTTGCTACGTTGTGACTGAATTTAATCCCAATTTCACATAAATGATGATGTCTCAAAGATATTTCTCTAATGTACGTTCTGATGGGTTCGAGCTGTAATTAGAAAAACAACCTATATGGTAGTAACAGAAAAAGTTAATCTTGACATTAGTGAAGAATAGAAAAAACTAAAAATTGTGTTATCTCCTCAAAATTAGAAAGTTTTTATTGTCTTATTTAAAAGAGGCCAAATGCGAAAGATAATGTATGTGTTTTTGAAAAAATAACATCTTACTTCCCCAGAGATCATTTGTTCTAGAACCTTAACTTCTTGGAATATAAATGAGAACAAGAAAGTGAGCAAACAAAGGTCAGAGAACCACTAGAATAAATTTCAGTGTTGTCTTTGAGTTGTACTTTGGTTTATTCAAGTTATTGACCCTGTCATCTTGGACACACCTTCTCCTGTTTATTTAAAATATATGCTCCAGTTTCACAATATATTATAATATGTCCCCCCAAATACATTCATATTCTTTAACCTAGGATTTTTCCTTTTGAAACTCTTACAAATGAATTTTTCCAAGTAAATAAAAACACAATTATGCAAAAGAACAAGTATGTTTTGTTACAATAGCAAAATTTTGGAGATAAAATTTTCAACAGCAGAGTGATGGTTAAGGAATTAATGGCACATTAATTTGTAAAAAATGTTTACTTCTAATAAAAAGTAGGTATGTTTAAATCTTTGATCAAAACTATATATTTCATGTGATCACAGCAACATACAAAATAAAATCTGTGAATGGAAAAATAAATGAAAGGAAATATACCAAAATTGGCATCTCTCTGTGGGGTGCAAGTGAAAGTAATATTTTTAAATTTCATAACAATTCTATGTTTTCACTTAATACATATATGGACCTGATATTTATTTTGGGTAACTGCAACTATTTTTTCAAAAAAGTTAGAAAATGTTAACAAAGGCAATATCCAAACCACAGAATTGGCACAATAATAATTGTATTTTTAATTATACTTCCATAATTAGTTACACATTTAGTTTTATTTTATCCCTATTTTGTTGTATTATACTCATTTAAAATCTAATACAAACAAGCTTATCCACTTCAAGAGAGTCTCTGAAGGCTTAACTCATAAGCCACATGCTGTGATCATAGACACAATTTTTACATAAGAGGTTATGTAATTTTTTTCTGAAGAATGAGCAAGAACTGCTAGAAACAGACATCCTGGAGGCAGCAAGGCTGCAAACATCACAAAGTGAGGTAGGGGAGAAAAGAACTTTTAGCTAACTTCAAAGCATCTGCTCGTGCTTAACATTATAGGGGCATTTTATACATTAAGGAAAAATTTCCACTGAGAAGGGTTAAGATTAAGAAAACTTTAAGAAAACTTTGTAAACTAAAATAGTAAGCACAAGTTACCTAAAAAACTATCTCTATGAAAAAGCTCATTCTTCAGAAATGCAGGTAATGAGACGTAAGTTTGCGTGATCACCTGTTTTTGTTAATGAACATGAAACTGAAAAAAAATAGTCTGCTCTGCTTAGGAACTCAGAACTGTCTTCTGAAGGAATTGGAGAACACCAAGGGACAAACAGGGAGGGAGGTAAGAAATGGATACAAATGGCTTTAGTGATAATAGCTGTAATTTTTGAGTACTCAGTAGAAACTTTAGATACATTATTTAATTTCTTACACAAGGTAAGAAGACCATAAGGAGCCCAATAGGAGATATAGATTTAGAGGAGTAAAAAAATGGGGGTTGAGAGGAATATGAGATAAATTCTCACAAAAACAGTATGGAAAAAGCGACACTGCCTTTAGCTTTGAGGAATTCATAAAAATGATTATCAAACTGCTCATGTCAGTACAACCTTTGGGAAATCCATCTGGTGCCCTCTTAGTAAGTATGGTTATTTCATGTTGATATTTAGAACCTTTAATGAGTGTAAAAAGTATTTTATCATGGAGCTAATCACTAATTTACATCTATTTGATGAAGGAGAAAAGACCACATGGTTAAAATTAAGCATGGCAGATTGTTTTCAAAGATGGCTACAGGGATATGTTCTAGTCCATGCTCTTATTACAACGAGATTTTAACAATCTTCCCATCAAGAGGTACAGTGTATATACTGTCCCCTTCAAACTGGTGAGGTTTTATGGTGTTTCAACCATTGGAGTGTGGAAGAAGTAACCTCTGAGGCTAGGTCACAGAAGACCGGCAACTTCTGCTTTATCCGCTAGCACCGTCATTTTAAAGCCTCTGGCTGTATGCAAACTGCCTGACTGCCCTGAGGTTATTACCGTGCTGCGAGGAATCCCAAATTGGCTAAGGCTGAGAGACCACATGGACAGGCCCTGAGATTACATGAGAAAAAGAGATCTTCAACCAGCCCCAGGTGCTTAAAACCAATCTCCTTCCCCCACCCCACCCCCACCGTGTCCCCTAACCCCCATCCCAGATCCTGCCATTGTCCTACAGTAACCACACAAAAGATCATGAGCCCGACCTGCCCAGGTGATCCCTTCCAGAAATCCTGACCCACAGATCATGAGAGTACAATGACTGCTGTTGTGAATCACTAAATTTAGGGGTATGTTATTATGCAGTAACTGGAATATTAAATATTTATTATGAAGTAACATCTATGCTAGATGCCCAAATTGTAATGACTAAATGAACTGCCTAGGCATCTTGTTAAAATGAAGCCTTATTTAGTAGATCTGGAGAAGAGTTTCAGATTCTGCATTTCTAACAAGCTGCCAGGTGATGGACATGCTACTGGTCCACAGTCCATACTTCCATAGCAAGGCCCTAAATAATAGCTAACATACAAATGCTTTACCTTTATCTGGAAACATTCAGACTTATTTTCTTCTTGGCAACATGACTGAATTGCTGTTTCATAGCAAGCAGACATGGTCAGAATAGTGGGTCCATACAAGAATGGATGCTTTCTAGAAGTTTCATAAATGTTCCTGTAATTGGACAAACACAAAAATTGTGTAATTTGGAATTCAAGAACATGTACTGACACTGTTTCTTAAAAACTTAGGATTTATTAAGTTTTGTTCAGAAAACTTCTAGAATTTCATGGAGATAAAGATGAGGTATCACAGTAGCTAAATGCATCAGGTGTTCTCCATGGACAGAGCACTGTGCGGTTAGTCACATATTCCCTAAATGCCCATGAAGTGAACAGCCTTCCACATTGGTGGGAAAAGAAAATGAATAATTAACACTTTTCATTTTTATATAAAGAGTAGAAGGTAGAAAGTTCAACAGGCTAAACTGAATTTACAAATAAAGGATTGTACAACTGGTGCAGGGAAATTAGTTAGAAGCTATTGGTGAGTGGAGAAGTATCTTTCAAGATCATCCAGAAGTTCTTCCTAGACTCAGAAAATCAACGCCATTTCCTCCAAGATGAATCACTCAGTATTTTAGTTTGTTCCTAAATACTCAGTCTTTATGTGCATCTCTAATTCATTCCTCACACACATTAGAGTCTGGGCATCAGATCTGCCCTTTACTTACAATCATATCTCCTCATAGAATTTTGCAAACTTGTTCAAAACACCCCCCATGCTCAAAATTACCCATCAAAATTTGACATTACAGGCAATAACTGGCTTGATGCTCACACAAATCCATTTTATCTTTCCATGTGCAAACGTACACTATTTTTCCAGCCTCCTGGCAGTTAGATTGGGAACATGTAACTGAGTTCTGGCCAAAGAGATATGAAGGAATGTGCTATACACCACTCGGCTTGGCTCGTAATGCCTTTGCCAGGTTCCCTACTCTTCCTTTTCCTGTTTCACAGTGACCTAGGAAGCACGTGTTCCAAATAATACAGCTCCAAGATGGAAACATCTTGCATTCCTGAGTTACCCCTTGAAGAGAATTGTCAGAAGCTCAGCTAGGTTGGAGAGAGGGCTGAGATGTCAAGAGTCAGAGTAACCAATAAAGACAAAAAGCCAAAATGAAAGTAACAGTTGAGGCTTAAATCACTTACTGGAATAGTACCAGCAAGGACTAAACTGGAAAGTGGCGTCTCCACTACCCTCCCGCCCAACCTCCCCAACACCCCTCGTGGACCTGAAGCAGTCAAGAATCAGATGTATCACCACAAATATGAGGATGGCTTGCTCCTGAAGGAGCCTCAAACAGACACTCCTGAAATTTTATGGACCCTGGGGCAATGGGGAAGGAGAGGGGAAGGGCTGGCAGAGGGAGTCCTGAATACCGAGTCCAGGTGCAGAAGTTTCTCCCACCTAATCTTTGAGTTTCAATAAGGAAGTCTCAGCAGAGGACTTGAGGAGGGCCTCTCTTGCACCCCCTAAAGAGAGGTCTCCAAATGCAGGCCCCCTGGGCTAGGAAAGCAGCCACGGGCAGGAGCAGAAGCAGCCAGGGGCCTGAGTCCTGGACTGCAGTGCCTTAGGAGGCTGCCGTTCCTGCCTGTGCACCAGCTCGGGTGTGGGAAGGGCAGCCACCTCCTGGGGACTGTCATTTGTAACTGCCTACTGACAGACCTGAAAAAAATCACACACAGTTTGCCACCAGGAGCTCCTGGACTCCTCAAGAATCACTGAAGAGAACCACCCAGTTTAGACTGGGATATGAGTAAGAAAGAAATCCTTGCTGAATTAAGTCACTGAATCTTTAGGAGATCTTGTCACCAAGCATAGCCTAGTCATCCCATTTATTGTAGTATTATTCCTAATAAAGGTTTAAGATGTAATGTCTACAAAGTAGGCTTATGTTACCTGAAAAACAGTCGTAGTTTTCACCTTTAAAGAGATAATGGGGTAGGTGATAAAGAACAGGGCCTTGGTTCATGTTTTGACAACTGCTTCCCACCCCCAGTTCCTTAGATGATACATAAACATTCCTGTAGCTTTCCCAACTCCAATCCTTCTTGGGATGCCAATTAAGGATACAACCATTGAAATCTAGTCAAATGATGAGCTTGCTGCTGTTTCCCTCCCTGTAACTACTGGGAAAGCAATTACACCTCACCACTAATGCCCAGCCCCCTGGCCCTTGGTCCTTTCCCCCTAAGTGGTTGGGGCCACCTAATTTCTTCCTGAAAGCTCAGTAATTCCTGGGGAAATTCCACTCTTATATGGGTAAATTAAAGGAGTTTATGTTATTCTATTCAGCATCAAGACACCCTGTCTGCTCATTCATCTCTGTTCTAGAGTTTCATGCCTAAAATGTGAAATCAAATTAGTACCATGCTCCTTGTATTCTAGATCCAGCAATTAAATCTTTGCCTTATTCCTGTCTTGATAAGATGGCCAGAACTGCATCCTTTGAGAACTGAAGTCCTGTATTTATCTTATTTCTACCTCTTTGGGTATTGTTTTCCTGACTCTAAACCCAGCCACTTGCTCACACCACACTCTGAATACATAGACTTCCATGTTAACCAAGAAACCAAGATATGAGCCTGCCTACCTATTTGCTATAACGTTATCCACTCCAGGTGGGAATCATCTAAATCCACAATTGTTGTTTATTCGTAGGTTCTCATTGACAGACACTATCCCCATGCCTGTCAGATACGTCCCTGCTATCCCCTGATGAGCCTCCTAAATGCCAGCCCCTTGCCAGAGCTATTATCTGGTCTCTGTCCCCAGTACTACATTTACTATGCTGCTCACTTGACTATACTTTTCAACATCATTAGCTATTGACCTGGCCAATCTAACCCTTACGGAGATGGGTCCTTTACAGGTTCTGGCCATTTTTAATGTTTATAGCATGGCCATTTCCATGCCCCACTGGATTCACTACAACCATAATTTTCATTCTAAGAGAAAGAAAATACATTATAGCTCAAATTTTCATTTTAATTCCACGTAACACAGCATTGTGTTCTCCAAGGCTCTTATATAAAAATGATCTGTCTTCAAACTTGGAAAATACTCTTCTTCAAAGACAACAGCAGGGAGTAATGACTTACCTCTCCTTCATTGACACTTGATTCTCTTTGTCCATCTCACAGATCTGCTCAGGATTTGGGATTTGGAATATATCATTGTAACCTGCATCATCTTTTTTGTTTAAAAGGAAGCACTTGAGTCTTGCTGTGTTGTTTATATTACAACACTCAGAAAACAGATGTTTGTCAGCCATTCCTTGATTGTTACAAACATGCTCCAGGAAGACAGTCATCTATAGAAGGAAATAATACTTAAAGGGGAAGTGAGTGTGGTCTATATTCCTAACTACAGGAAAGTTAAGGAATTATTATAAGGAAAAGGCAATGGAGTGCATCAATTTACACTTTGTATCAGAAGTCCCTGGATGTAGCTCTTTTGAGCAAAAGCCTTTTTAAGTTTCTAACTCTAAATTCCTACATGCTGGACATTGACCAAAGAGAACTTATCATTCTCTCCTTTCTTGTGTAATTGCTTCACTTTCATATAATTAATAGGTATTAAAATATATACTATCCAAGATGTCCAGGGCATAAAGAAGTCTAGGTATTTTTAATGAGAACCATTCACTAAGAAATAGATGGTAGCTTGCTTTCCTTGCTTCCTAATTGTTTTTAGTTTGGTTTCTGTGGGAACTTATTTTAAGAATTGAACTCAGGCAATGTGTATTCAGTCTTAAAAAATCAAATGGAAATGTAATAATTCAGTTATTTTTCAAATACTTTGGGGTGGCAGTAAATGTGTGGGATGCTATAAACCTGATATGTTTCCAGACTTAGGGGACAAAGGCAAAAAAAAAGGTCATCTTCTGAAGAAGAAATAAGAAAGAATCACTATAAAATAAGTAAGACTAGCAACTAACAAAAGACTTTATTTAAAATGTGTTTCTAATAAGACTGATAATTTTTCTATGTGTTCTTTGGAGTAGGTTTTAGCCTCAAGAAGAATACATTTTAAAAAAAACTAAAATAAAGAAGAAAACTACTCATTTGTATTTTAAGTTGTTTGGCATGAGAATAATTGTCCCCCAAAATATGTAGGTTATACAAATATGTTAGTGTTTACCAAGAATTTGCTAATCATACGATACACATATTTTAAAGGAGACAATAGTAATTCCCAATATTCTCTACTAACTGGGGGGAAAAAAGCCTAATATAATATCTATTTCTTTCTTCTTTTTCATATTCTCTTAGAAACTTTTTCAAGTTAGAACTTTAATTTCCCAGGAATTTTTATATGAAGATGTCAGACAATAGTATTCTAATGACAAAGGCAGAACAACCAATGTAAATTAACAAATTGGTATTTGAGGTTATAATTCATTCTCTTGGGTGTTTGGTTCTCAGAGTCTGATCTCCCAGGGATGAAATGATCAATTGTAGGTTTATAAACCTACAAAAAATATATCTTGAGTGTGAATCATGGGCACAGTGTTGCCTTAAAATCCCTTGCCTAATTATTCAACCCCCACCCCACATCATACATCTTTGGTTGCAATTTAGTTCAAAAAAGAGAGATAGAGAAAGACCATGGTTCACTTACCAGTTGGTGAGAGCATTCTGAAAGTGACTCATGTGACTTAAGGACCTTGCACTTCTCTGCAAGACCTACCAGCTCTTTAACTACAGTTTGTACTTCCTCATAAGTTGATTTCTGAAGAAACTGAGCAACCATAATGCTAGTGCTGAAACACAACATTTCTGTGAGTGTTGAAGTTAGAATCAAACCCTTTCCTTCCATTAGTCTTTGTTATATCACTGCCCCACTCCCCTCAAAATAATTTATGTGATTTCAAGTTTCAAACAAAAGAATATTGATAATAAAACTTACATATGTCTTAAGTTCTCCTCCAGATAATTCTGACTATTAATGTGCTGCAAGGCTAAAAAGAAATGAAATTGTATTTATATAAGAAGAAATTTTCCAAATTGAAATCTCCCTTTGCAATTCTGACATTTATATTTATTCACTCATAGATTTCCAGATCTATTTTTATTTATCTTTATAAATTTGAACAAATTGCCAGAATATATCTTCACTTGTTTTTGAACTGTATTCTGTGAGTGACTTATTTCTATTCAAATATATTGTGTAGTTAAAATCTATCAATAACCTATGATAAGTTGAATGTACTTGTATTGACACTTCGGAATTAATTAACTTGATGACTTGGTGTTTTAACTCTTTACATTAGAAGTTACCAACATACCCAGTGAACATTAATCAAATTAAAGTGTAGCATTGGGAATAAAAGTATAAACATTAACACTTTGCCAGGCTTAATTTGGCAAAGACAGTATCTCACACATCTTGGATTTGCCCACCATCTTCATCTTCATCATCTCCACTCACCACATATGCATACACATGTTCTCTATTGAAGCAATATCTTCCTTCTCATGCTAATAGTATTTAAAGAGCTTCAAAACTGTCTATTAAATAGGGAAACTGTTACTATTCACTATATTAGCATTGGGAAAGGCTTTGGAAACAGCTATTCTAAGTTCGACTCCAGTTCTCATACTTATTGTGGCCTTGGGAAAATAACTGAAGCTCTTAGAGTTTCTATTTCTCTATAAAATATAAATAAGTTCTGCAACATTGGGTGATTGTTAGGGTTAAATGAAAGTATATGTATGAGGCCCTGAATGCAGTGCCTGGCACATACTAGCACCAAATAATGTAGCTCATAATATCTTTCCTGCTACTGTAAACACTGTAACTCTATCTAAAATCATTCATCCAATTTCAAATATAAGTTTGAAATGTATAATTCTTCCACCTAGAGTGGAAAGCCAAAATGAGACCTTACATGTGTGGTGCCTCAGTGCATTAGCTCTCCTTCTATATCCGTTCCACAAGTTAATTTCTAGCAATTTTCAGTGAGTCTATTGAAGGTAATGAGCACTGAGAGAGATAAGCCTTCCATATATATTTTAGCAGTCATTATGCCTTATCTCCTGGCACGCGGAATGTATAAAGTGTAAATAGGATTCCCTACCTGCATCTAGTAAACTTCTCTGAAGAGTTTGACATTGAATGTAGCTGAAGAAAACAAGAAAAGATATGGATCTAATAGTCTTCATTATTTCAGATGAACTTTTATAGAAGATGATCTATCATTTGAGAGAACTGAAGAGTCCTTTTATATTCTTTTCCAGTAGTTACTATTAATAATTTACTTTTTCAGGCCACTGTGACCCTGATAAAACTGAAGAAATTCATGACAATGAAGAAATATTGTTGATGTTTAGCATTCATTAATGAATACTGGTTTTAAAATGAGATGGGTCAATCTACTTGAGTTTTTTCATGATTACACCATGTAGGCCTTGCAATAAAGTAACCAATAAACACTTTTGGTAAATATTGCATTTCCTGGAAATGCCTATTGACATGTACAAAGTCCTAAAGTGGCAGGGAAGAAGAAAAATACATATTACCTCAGATTCAAATACATGGTCAGAGCCCTAGGTCCAATTCTGGACACATTTTCAAGCCCCTAAAAAAGTCAGGAGCACAGGCTTTGAGAGCAAATGCAAGGGTATGGGACCTAATTGATTAGTACTTACTGTGAGTCTGGCACTTTATATGACTAAATTTAAATAGAAATATTCTTATTTCTTGAATAAGAAATTAAGACTCAGGGTTATGTAATTTGCTCATGGACTCACAAGTAGAAATTCAGGTCTGTCTTCAGAACCCACACCACCCATGAGCTGGATTCAGGCTGAGGTCCCAACACTCCTCAGCTATTGTCTGCTTTGTGTATCATCCAGTTCTTGAAACTTGGATAGGAAGCAGTTAATTATTAATTTTTTTAAAAATCTAAGATTTTTTTTAAAAAAACATCTAAGAAAACATAAATTCAAAATTTGTGTAAAGGAGAGTTCAGTAGTTTCTACTTTGACCATTCTTGTCCTCAGTTTCCTCATTTATAGATGGAGGGTTTGGACCAGATAATCTCTAAGGCTGGACAAAAATAACTTTCTATGGGAACCCTCCTCTCAGAATAGGAGATTCTTAAAAAACAAGAAAAGATGTTTCCTGGTGACTAATGGTGGAATTTAAGATTAAGCAAAAATAAGGGAATGGGTTTTGTGATTGGACTCAAAACCACAGAATTTGCTAAGATAGTAAGATCTTTTAAAATAAAAAATGGCAGGTATACAAGTGTAAGATGCAGTGATGATTTTTAATAAATACTATTTTCCCAGCAAACCTAATTCTTGTCCAAGTCACAGAAACAGAGTTTGAAGGAAACTTAGAAAGACAAGGACTGTATCCCCGGATCCCCCACCATTAGACTGGGGACTCCTCATGCACATGAAGTCTTGGCACTCATATTTACAAGAGGCTTATCACATTTATAACATCTCTAATACTAGAAAATTCTTTCTGCCTCAAGTCCAGGTATGTTCTATTCATCGGTATAAGTTCTGCCTGAGCAATATAGAGTAAGAGCAACTTGCCTTCATTCCAAACTCTCTCTTCTCCAGGCAAAATATGTCTTTGAATAAACCATTCCTCTCTCTCCTTTCCTCACATCGCTCTGGTTACATGATCGCTGTTGGTGTGTTCTCTGGCACCTAAGTAGAGACAGTTGTATGGCAATTTCCTCTGCGATCATGGAGTCTTGTGATAACAGCAAGTTCCTGGGTCTCCACTTTCAAATCTGCTGCTCTTAGCACAGTATGGGTCACATAGCAGAATCCACTCTTAGGTACAAAATTGAATTAGCTAACTATGCTCTGTGTCTCTTTGGTTTCCTTAGCCAATTACCTATCATTTAAGTAAAACTTTCTTCCTTGCTAATCTTCATTACTAAATGAGAACGTTTAGAAAAATGGTAAAGGACAAAATAGCTTCATGAGTCAAATACGAATTATCTGCTGGCCTTTGTATTGAGTACATTATGTAGTGATTTAACACATTTCTCTAAAGCCTTTGTGACATGGAGATTATTCTCCCACACCACAAAGTATTGGAGGTTTTAGATTGTAGGGAACTTATTTGAGACCACATAGCAAATTAATGGCAGGAAGAATTTGAAGCCTCCCATCCCCTCCTCACCCTGTATCCTCTGCTCAGATGGAGTGCCTGTGCAATGTGTACCCACAGCAGGGACCTTTTCCAACTCTGCACCTATGGCATCATATGTGATTGCTTGCTTGCTGCCCTTCTTCCCTGCTCAGCAAGACACAAGAAGCTGTCTAACTGGTTCACATTTGTATCCACAGAGTCTGAGATACAGGAGTCTAATAAATATTTGTTGAATAAATGAATGAGAATCCCAAAGACTATACTCTAAATGCTATATCAAAAGACCTCTGAACATTCTCTTGTATTGTCTATTAAATGGTCATCATTTTCCATTTCAAACACTGAAACACTAGAAACCTTAAAAGTGTAGAGAACAGTCAGGATAATCAGGCCAGGAGCCCATGACCAACCTTCACTCCGTGGCCTCCCAGTTCCCACCACTTCCTCGCTTTTAGAGCTCCAACCTAACAGCAGTTTGGGCTTGAAATGGGGGAGAAAAGAGCCACTGTCACTGATGCTTGGGCGCTCCTCTCCCTCTCTGAAAAACAGACCTTCAGAAGGCATACAACATGGCCATACCTAAGGGACAGCATGTACAGCAGCTAAAATTATCGTTTTAAAGTTAGAAGACCCAAACTCTAATTTTGGTTCTGCCCCTTACTAGTCATATGACATTAAGCCAATTAATCTCCCCAAGCCTCAAGTTCCCTGATAGTAAAATGGGAATAAAAATATCATCTACTTCATAACATTGTTAGGGTTAAATGAGATACTGCACGGCAAGTGCGTAGAACAATGCTTGGCACAGTGGGAACACTGACTGCCCTCTGGTAATCGTAGCAACTGCAGCAGTAATGCTTGTGCCCTCAACCTCCACTTCCTTCCAGAAGTGGCAGGGTCAGAGCAGGGATAGGACCTGTGGGGAAAATGCCCACATGATTGCTGGGTCAGAGTCCTGCTACCCATGGAGTAGACTTAGCCAGTGACCCCGTGAGGGAATGAATGAATTTTGATTGTTTCATTTTGTTATCAAGTTGACACATGACATCAGTCTTTGAGAAATAACTTTAAAATTTGTCGTTTATTGCTTGCTGCAATAACATGATTTCAGGTAAAGGTTACAGAAGAATTTTTTTACTGTGTTCTTCTCAGAAAATGAAATTCACTGCAGGCCAGTTGGAAAGCAGGTGCATTGGTCTTCTTGTCTTTTCTCCACAGTCTGGGAAGAAAAAAATAGTATCTGATGCAGCACAAGAGTATGAAATATCATAACCTGGGTGATGGAAAACCATGCAAACAAAACACTGTTACTATGGTTTGCCTCTTGTAGATCCAAAACCACTCTCTATGGCAGCCCAGGTCTCCCTTCCAAGTCACTGAGCCTCATTGGTGTACCTACATGATATTTTGTTCCTAAAGTTTGTGTGTGTCTTACTTAAAGTGCAGACGACTAGGCATCCTTTATACATCTTTTTAAAATCACAAAAACATTGCTCTTTGTTTATGGAAATGCTGCAGTAAGGCCCAGGGAACTGAGGCCTATCTTCCCACCTTCACTCTCCTCTCTGTCAGCCTTCAGATATTCCACTGCCTTTCCTCTCTGGTCCAGACAGCCAAGTGCAACAGGAGAAAGGGAGAGGCCTGGGTGCCTTTGACTATTCATAAAGCTGCTTGAACAATCAGAGAAGTGGCAGATGCCCACAGAAATCTTAAAGGACCAAATGGGTCTGTTAGGTACAAAGCATGTAGCATGAAGCTGAACTAGACACTGAAGCATGAGTTGGGATAAACTAGGGTAACCGAACGAGCCATAAATACAACTGGATTTTGATTGAGATAGAATCTAATAATTACCTTTGGTGGTTTTTATTCTGTGTTTCTTAAGCAGCCTGGCTTTTGGCTGCCAGTTTTGGACCCTGAGAAGACAAAAAAGAGAAAGAGAGAGAGAGAGAAAGAAAGAAAAAGAAAGAAACAAAGAAAGAAAGAAAGAAAGAAAGAAAGAAAGAAAGAAAGAAAGAAAGAAAGAAAGAAAGAAAGAAAGAAAGAAAGAAAGAAAGAAAGAAAGAAAGAAAGAAAGAAAGAAAGAAAGAAAGAAAGAAAGAAAGAAAGAAAGAAAGAAAGAAAAAGAGAAAGGAAGGAAGGAAGGAAGAAAGAAAGAAAAAGAGAAAGGAAGGAAGGAAGGAAGAAAGAAAGAAAAGAAGGAAGGAAGAAAAGAAAGAAAGAAAGACATATAGATAGAAAAATTTAAGACATTATTATTTAAATGTAGAGAAGCATGTTTCCAGAAATTTTGGAAAGAAAAACTAAAGTACTCCCATATTATACAGGGAAACAATGAGCACTCTTTCTTCAAGTGAACTTGAAATCAGATATCCTAAGCCTTTTACAAACTGCCAGGGAATTCACCCCTCCCCTTACAGGGCCTCGAAGTGCACACTCACTCAGGTAAATGCTACATATTGATTAATAACATCTAATTAAGCTTTTTTTTTTTTTTACAAAGTAATAATTTGCACACAAAAAAATCACACAGACTAAGCACCCACTTGGAAAAAATGGAGGGCCCACAACCAGAATGAAAGCTGTGTGTGAGTGTGTGAGTCAGTGAATGGGCACAAATACGTGAAAGTGTGTGAATTGGGAGTGAGTCTGGAGTGGAGTGCATGTTGGTAGGAAGGAAATAGTGAGAAAAGAAGTTGGCAAACAGTGAAGAGGTCCTTCTAAGGAGCCATCCGTTGGGGCTGACATCCACAGGGACGTGGGGATCCTGGACAACCGTGGCAAGACGGTCACAGACTCAGTCCCTGGAGTGAGAACAAGCAGGGAACACAGCTCTCTTCACCCCCACCACCCTCACCTCCCATAAATTCCTCACCTCCTTTTCTTCCTCACTGCACACACATGCATTCGCCACTGAAGGATGTTGGGACAAGACCCAGGGGGTGAGCCAGCCAGCCCCTGGACAACTTTACATACTAATACCCTTTCTGCTCCCTTCCCTTTGGAACTGATTATGATTCCCTTTGCAGGTCAGTTTGAGTATTTGTTTTATTAAGATAACAGGTGATTTGCAAGAGAAGAGTAAGGACCAGTGGTATAACCCAAGGCTTATTATCACCATCCTCATTTCAGATGGTGAGCTGCAGATCTGTTTAAGATATGTGACCAAGACTGCTGGAATGAGATCCTGGGTTTTCCTGACATCTTTTCTTATACCATGTTGTCAGCAAGGAGACAGTGGGAAAATGCTAAGAGAGAGACATCTGCATATTAAGGTGTGGAACAATTTTGCTCGGAAACTTTGGCCTCAGAGATATTACAGGAAGAAAGTAAGCTCCTGGGGGGAGTTCAGTTTTATTTTATTTGGTCAGGAATCCGTGTTAAACTTCAGTGGAAAAGAAATGTAACTACCTCTTCATTAAAGCAGGCTTCGGGCCCCTCCGCCTTGCAGCACCTCTCCACCACATCCGTGAAATCTGTGAGCAGTGACTGCAGCTCCTCTTCTCTAAGTCCAGGCTTTCGTTTCACTAAGTTGACAAGAAACCTGTGACCCGAACATGTCAAGTAGAATTAATTCAACATTTCTTTCTTAAGCTCCTCTTCTCCAAAATGCTTGTTACATGGCTTGAGGGTCTCAATTTAAGCAAATATAAAAAATTTAGATGTTCCACTTTTGAAAGTGTCCCCTGAAACATCCCTGTTGAACTTAGGAATGGCTTCCATGACATTCTTTGGAGGGGTATGTAATTATTGACAAACTGGTATATAAAATGTCAACACATATGAGGTCTTCATTATACACCACATTGTACAATATGTGACCATATTTCTAGAAAATTCATTTCCAAAACAACTTCCCTTCCCTCTTGCTCAGTAGGTGAATGCTGTTTCCACTCCACTTGATAGAGAAACTGTCTAAATCCAAGAAATGGGTCTTATTCTTTGTCATTTATAACATTACCTGGGAAAACAAAAGTAAAATTCCTGTTCCTTTTGGACCTCTCCTTCTTTCAAAAATTAAGCAAGATTCTCAGGGCAAATATCTATGACAATCTTTTGAGAAAATTGGATTCATTGAGAACGTGCCTTCCAGCCTTTTTGCTGGTTGCCCTAACTCACCTTCCAAATCACTGCACATTTCTAGCAAAGGAAAAGACTAGCTAGATTTTGACTTTTAAACAATGGCAATAAATAAACTCCAGTGTTTTTATGAACTGGAGAGACTGGGCAATTTGATGGAAGGCACAGAATTGGAGCACCAAAATCGCATATCCATTGCAATAAACCTTCTTATGAATACAGTGTCTTTTCAGCCTGAAGAAAAAGATGAATGGAAGAAAATGTTTGTACCTGTTTTTCTTTCTCTGGAGCTCCTCATTATGAGTCTCACACAAGTCAGTGGGAAAGGTAGATAAATCCTCAGAGGCAGGTGGAGGCACGTATGTTTTATCAGCTTCTAAGCCATCAAAGCAAGGCCTTCTGAAGGCAAAGCTTGTTTTACAGCAGCGATCCACAGCAGGATTGATGTTTTGATTTCCGTTTATTCCACATAACTCTCCAAGAACTAAATCCATCTGTACCAATGAAAGTTGGAGCTCATATATAATTTTAAAACGTGGAGTTTTGAAATATGGTTAGATGAATAGTTATATTGTTTAAGATAAGGTTAACTTTTCTCAGAAAAATCCATACAGTCATAACATGACACTATGTACAAAGAAGAGTAGAGGCTGGGGTCCTAAATGGCATTATAACAAAATTTCAAGCCATAGCAGTTTAGATGCCTATTTAATCTCTTGTTAGCATATATACAGATTTGTAATCATGAGCAGAGCTGCAAACACCTAGCTGAAGTGACAGCCAAACATGGTGATCCTTAGACCTGTTCTCTTGGGAGGTCCCCCAGGGTTCTTTCCAGCCCAGCCATAGAGATACTTGTGACTGGGCAGGAAGCACCAGTTCTCTTACTGACCTGGTGGGGCATGAGAGAGAATTTTAAAAGTATAAGACTTCCAATATTATTCTGAAACAATATATTGTGATACCTAAGTCATTTACCTTAACAAATTATTTCTAATATAAATAAGAAGTAAGAAAGGTGATTTGGAGAGCCCCAAGAAAATATTGAAGATATTCTCTTTTGCCTCCTAGGTTGACACAGTGATCCAAAGGAAAACTTGAGATGCCTTGTTTAAGAATGTTGAAAAAAATTAAGAGAGAAAGACATACTATGCTGATGGACAGTGACTATAATGGGGTGGGGACTTGATAGTATGGGGAATCTAGTAAGCACATGTTGCTCATGTGAAACCTGAGCATAAGATTGTATATCAATGATACCTTAATAAAAGAGAGAGAGAGAGAGAGAGAGAGAGAGAGAGAGAGAGAGAGAGAAAGACAGATAGCAGGTATAAATCAATGAGTGCAGATATCCAGGTTTTTTTTTTTTTTTAAGGAATAGCCAGGGCCATGTGGGCCATTATGTGGGCCATGCTCACCAAATTATCAACACAGGCAAACTCTTCACTCAGTGTGCAGCAGGTGGTCAAAGCTGCCACCATTTCCTTGCCAAGAAAGGTCAGTCCATCAGTGGAGAGCTGCGGGGCTATCTTCGTGAGTTTGATAAGGTAGCTGAAAGAAGATTTGTCTGTTGGGCTCTGAACAAAAGCAGATACTCATATTCCCTTGTTTAGCTACTTGAAACCCTGACCCTTCAAGGCTGGGGACAACCAGCATAAAGGCAACCTAAACCTCAGCTCTCTCAGAAAAATGGTAGAGAGAATCTCTTCACTCCCTATTTTCCTGCACTCTGCCTGCTAGATCTCTGTATTTTGGCTTCCTTCTAACTTCATGTTTCTAGTTTGTAGAATTATCTCTAGTTTCTCAGAAACTCTCAGATTTGTCGCTCCTGTCTCACCTTGTAAATATAGGAGCTCCTTAGCAGCAAGTACCTTGGCTAGTATATAAAATCTTGATTGAAATCCCTTGCATAATTAATAAATATTTTAAAGGAATAATTTTGCTTCTTTGTTTACTTTAGTGTAGCTAACATTCAATATTGTATTAGTTTCAGGTATATGAAATGGCGATTCAGCATTTATACACAGTGATCAACACAATAAATCTATCTACCACCTGCCATCACACAAAGTTGTTACAATATTAACTATATTCCCTGTGCTGCATCTTATTGCATTACATTCCTGTCTTATTTATTTTATAAATGGAAGTCTGTATCTTCTAATCCCTTTTCCCTCTTTTGCCAACCTCCTCACCCATCTTCCTTCTGACAACCACCAGATATTTCTCTGCATCTGTAAATTTGTTTCTCTTTTGTTTGCTCATTTGTTTTGTTTTACAATTGCACATGTAAGCAAAATCATATGCTATTTGTCTTTCTCTGTCTGACTTATTTCACTTAGCATAATATACTTTAGGTCTATCTATGTATATATATGTACCAGTGTATATATATATGTACCACTTTTTCTTTATCCATTCATCTTAATCCATTTATCTATCAATGGGCATTTAGATTAATGTCATATCTGGGCTATTATAAATAATGCTGCAATAAACATGGATGCATATATCTTTTCAAATTAGCATTTTTGTGTTCTTGGGTTAAAAGCTCAGCAGTGGAATTGTTAGGTCATATGGCAGTTCTATTTTTAATTTCTTGAAGAAACTCCATATTGGATTCCCATGCTATTTCAAAGTGACTGCACCATTTGCACTCCCACCAACAGTGCACAAGGGTTCCCTTTCTCTACATCCTTACCAACACTTGTTATTTCATGTCTTTTTGATAATAGCCATTTTGATAGGTGTGAGGTGATAACTCCTTATGGTTCTGATTTGCATTTCCCTGATGATTAGTGATGTTGAGCATTTTTTCATGTGCCTGTTACCCATCTGTATATTTTCTTTGGGGAAATTTCTAATCAGGTCCTCTACCCATTTTTTAATTGGATTACTTGTTTTTTCGATATTAAGTTGTGTGAGTTCTATATACGTTTTGAATATTAATCTCTTATCAGTTATATAATTTGCAAATATCTTCTCTAAAGAGAGAATTTAATAGATACCAAAATGAATAGATAACCTGAGATGAAAGAAACTATAATCCTTAATGGACTGAGTTTGACTTCTCAGCTAACAGAAAAACTGCAAAAATAGTGAAATCATATTTTTTAAATTGTGTTTTGATTTGGAGATGTTTGGTTTCAATACTTACTATATCAGCATGGTAATTAATTGAGAAAACCCAGAATAAACTGCCTATTATTCATGAATACTCACAAAAACACTAAAAAATAAATATTAAAGGGCTAAGCAAATTCAGAATTGTTTCTACAAACTTGGTAAGAAGGACTTAAATACTGGGCAAACCATCTTTTCCTTGGGAAATTGCAATCTGCCCCCCACACACAAAATGGGGCAGAACCTAGACATTCTGGATTGGGAATGAGAAAAGCAAATCTAAACAAAAATCTAAGCATTAATTAGTGAATCAATTTGTCCAGAATCCTGTATTTCTTTAATTTCCAGTCTCATTTTTAGTAAAGGCTTAAGATGACAGCTTAGTGTGTATTCTTGATTTTTGTATTTTTATTCTCTCCCAGAGTTTATGAATTTGACATAACTGAAAGACTGAGCTAATTTTTTTGACTCTATGTGGCACTCTTTATATTTTCCTGGTCACAAATGTTAACCTAGTTGGGAAAACAACTTACTGAGATATCAAATCATTCTTCCCCAAATTCTGGAAATGTTCACATTCTCGTTGTACTATTTTGAGGCTTTTCTCAGTTGTCTCATTAAATTTGTATTCCTGAAAATAAACACAATCATGTTTATGAACATTTTATATAAAACTTAATCATAAGCTTCATGTCAACTCATCAAAAAGCTATTTGAATTTATATAGTATTTTCAAACTATCATTACCACACATTACTCACTAAATTGAGGGTAGCTTTTTAGATATGTGTGTAAAAATTTGAATCTTTTCAATTATAGTTAATTAAAATGTAACTATATAATTATTATATAACTATAATATAGATGTTTTTTGTTAAAACTTGAAAGTCCAAATTTTTCATCATCATCATCTGTACATTGTTTTAGAGCTTTCCAGTTTGCAAAGTATAATTAAAATCTAATGTTGACAATGATCATATTCAATTCTCACTTTGAAGTGGCCAGAGCAGTTGTTATCTCCATTTTTACATAAAGGAAACTGGCTTTATGAGGTCAATTGACTTGCGTCATACAACCCAGCCAGTAAGTACTACTACAGAACAATTTTAATCACATTTATCCTCATTTTTTACCTTCTTTTTCATCATTTAGAATTAGAACTTAAATTTCCAATAATTGTCTTCAAAGATTTGACAAACTCCCTCTCATGTAGCATAAAATTGGGCATCTACTGAGAGGTCACCAGATAGAAAACTACACACCATTGTATGGATGCTGCGAGACACTTTGGGTCTCCCTGTGAAAAAGAATTTTCTAGCAGGGTGATTCTTTTAAGGATCAGGCACAGACCTCCTCATTAGGGAGAACGGCAGACCTAGACTGAAACTCAAGTCTTGGTAGTTCACTACTCAAATATGAATGGGTATACACTGGCTTTATGGCAAGTGGAAGCAATTTTTAAAAAATAAAACAAGAGCAGCACATGTCAAATGAATGTGAAGCAAATCAGAAATGTCAAATAATTAATTTCTATAATACATAAGGAGTATATATGAATTGATCTTAACAGGAATTTGAAAATGAGCAATGGACATGGACAAATTGTTCATAGGAAATCTATAACTACAATAGCTAAAACCATATGGGAAAAGCATAGTTTAATTTAAAAATTAAATAAATGCTTAAAATATGGTCACTATGTCTTACACATAAATCTAACAAAGTTAATTTCCATGTGTAATGTTGGTGTGGGTAAGGGTCAAATGAGCATTTTCATACATGTTGTATGACTATAAGGACTTTCTAGAAAGTAATTTGACCCTTTCTTTCAAATGTTTTTTTTTAAAAGTCTGTTATATTTTTACCTAATAATTTCCCTTCCGATAATCTATCTTAAAAAATAACCATAGGTATTAATAAAGATGGATAGGATGAGATACTCATCTCACGGTTGCTTATAAAATTAAAAACAGCATAACTGAATGTCCAAAATGTCCAATACACAGGAGAGCAGTTCATTATCATGATAGGATGCCATCATTTAAAATAAAGTACATGCTGAAGTCTGTTTAATGACATAAAATGTTCTATACTAAATAAATAACAGATGCAAAAATTTCTTAAGAAAGTATCAATCCAGTCTTATTTTTAAATACACACACATCTGTATATGCATATATACAGATAGAAAAGATGAAATAAAATGTTAACTATACTATTTCTTGGAGACAACATAAAAGTTTTTAGTTCTTTTCAACTTTTGGAATTTTCTTAATCATCTGTAATAATCAGATATTACCTTTACAATCATGAAAAAATCCAATAGAGTTCAATAAAATACAGAGCACATAAATAAAAATATAAATGTAAAATGTTTGCTTAATGGGAAGTTTCCTTCTTCAACACACAGGTTTAATAAAAGTTGAAAAAAATGTGCATAACTGAAACTTATGATGTTAGTGTTCTCAGTGATCAGCTTACACTGAACTTAAAGTAGACCCAGAATGGTCAATCATATTTTCTACCCCCTAAACTGGAGTGCAACCTCTATATCAATTTTTAAGTGTTTGCTTTGTTTTGTTTAATTCTCTGAGCCACAACAAAGAAACCCACCGCATAACTGTAACATTCTGAAGGGGTTTCTGTGTTGCAACACTCTTTCAGGAGATCCTCATACACTCCAGCAATTCTTAAAAGCTCTGGTGCAGACAGTTCTCGATGTCTCCTTGAGTATTCATAAAGAAAGCTGTGATGTGCAAAAATTGTATATATTAGAAATTAGAGGAAGAGCAAACCACCAAATCCTGCTACCCTTTTGTATAGTCGATCTTCTAACACTGAGTCTGCTTTCGAATGCTATTCGAGAGTTCCTACTCTGCTCTGGTCAGGGAGTGATTTAAGAGGACATTTTGACTACAGGAGATCGTTTTGCAAAGGTTCTCTTCTATATTATGTTTTAAATTAACAATGCTTTTACTTGAGAGGATAGAATTAGTAATTTAGACTTAATTCTTAGAATGATTTAATCCATAAAGCATCAGAAATAGTATGTCATGCCACCAATAATTTAGAAAATACACATCAAGTATAATGCTGTTGAAAAATGCATTCAGACTTCTGACTTGAGATGGTGGAAAAATGGTTTTCCCTCCACTTCCAAGGGTGAAAGATTGTGGAGTAGCCTGCGCCCATTACTTCATCCTGTCACTTATCAAATGTGGGAGTCACTACCTCTGCAGCGCTAAATCACTGGCAGTGTTTTCCATGGCCTTGGTAAGAGGCTCCGCGGCTACAGGTGGGTGTGATTTGGGGAGGAACTGGCAAAGGGAGAGGAAGGAGGCTAACACTTATTAAGTCCTGAGTAGGTGCTAGGCACTGGGTCAGGCTTTGAGTATAAGAGATAAAGATATGCTCCCTAACCTTTATAAAGTTTGTCATTTAACTTCACTTAGTCTTCAAGATAAGTACTATTTTATAGCTGAGGAAACTTGAATCTTGGACCAGTTAAGCACCTTCCTATTCATGGAAGTATAAAATTTGAACCTAGGTCCCATAGGATGTCTATTTCATTCTTTTCAAAACCAAGCTGACTCTATTTTCAAGACACAGGTGTCTTCTCAAAGTACTTCCCTTGCATTATTTATACTTTTCTTCTTATCTGTCCACTCAAAATACATTAAAATTGTGTCCCATGTTATGTGAGAACAACATTTTGCACAAGGCTTTCAAGTCCAGGGACATCTTTTCTCCTTTTTTGGTTTATAGCCTTAGATTCTTTTGTTTAATCTTGGCTTTCCTGACGTCATTTCTCCTGCTGCTCCAGATGCTTTCCCAGGCCCCTTTGTAGGGTATATTCCCAGGCCCTAAAGCAGTGGTATTTAACCTTCAGAGAATCAAGGGCTTCTCTTAATGTATGCTGTAAACCTTGGGCCTTTCCCCAGAAGCAAAATTACACCTAAAAACACCAAACCAAAATATTGCAAACAAAAATCCCTGGAAGCCTACTCTAGCCTGGCAGATCCATTGAGGTATTTTGTCATATGTTTACATTCAGAAACACCGCACCTTAAAACTCAGTTTCTGATTCAGCATGATCATTATTGCTCAACCTTTTCCCCCGTGTCACAAGCAGTCTCTGTGCTGCGATAGTGATGATGCTGGAAATGATGGTGATACAAATTGCTTCCATTTAGCAAGCACATGTGTTAGGTACAAATGAAATGCATTACAACTACCATTTTGTTAAGTTTGACTTAATATCCATGACTCATGAGAAGCAACAGGACACAGTGGTTATAGAGCAGGAACCAGGAGCCAGGCCACCTGCATCTAAATCCTGCCTCCACCATTTGCTGTGTGACTTTGGAGCAAGTTACTTAACCTCTGAG
Source organism: Manis pentadactyla (assembly GCF_030020395.1). NCBI lineage: Eukaryota > Metazoa > Chordata > Mammalia > Pholidota > Manidae > Manis > Manis pentadactyla. The sequence continues at coordinate 60,103,858 of NC_080023.1, read as the reverse complement.
GTCCAGTTTCCTTGCCTATAAAATAAGGATACTAAGTGTTCTAACCTCAGAGGGTTGTTTTGAAAACTAAGTTAGTAGATGAGAAGCACTTAAAATTTGGTAAGTATTCAATAACCTGTATCTTCAATTCAGACCTTCTTCCAGAGCTCCAGGACCACATATTGTCCTCTGACATTCCCAATTAGTTATTTTACAGGCATCTCAAAGTCAGTACGATAGATCCAAACATATTCTCTTTCCCAAAAACCTTTACCCATACTTCCCATCTCATTGAATCTGAAAACTACTTACCCAACCACCTAAGCCCCAAACTGGGATTCATTCCAGATGAAGTTTCTAAAAAACAAAAGTGGTTTTGTCCTTTCTTACTCTTCAGTGAAAACCCCTCAGTGGCATCTCATAACTTAGCATGCCTACATGATCTGACCCCTTCTGCCTCTCAGCACACTCATCTCTCACTGCACAGGCCCTACGCATACCACAGATACACCAAGTAGTTTATATGTCTGTCCATGCTCTACCCGTTCTGTCTAGATTACCAAAATGTCCTCAAGTTTCTCCTCCCTATCAGGTCTTCCCAGGGTCCCCAGGTGCATTTGACCACTTCCTGCTCCATCCCACATTACCTACCACACAATGCTATAAGAAATGAAAGAACATTTCTTGCATTCTTTTATTTATAAATCTGTCTCTTCCCACATCACACTCCCTACTGATAAAAGCTTACTGGGGACAAAAACCCTGGCTATCCTAGGGATATCCCTGGATTATATTTCATTACCAAGAAACTTTCACTAAATGAATATTCTCATATGAATTTTATACATAATAACCTAAAACACAGAGAGGTTATCTTGCCCTGGTGACCCAACCAGGACTCCAATCTAGTCCTTTTGGCTCCAAGCCCACTAGTCTTCCCCTGAACAGCTGTAGGCTGGTATACACAGCAGTGATGCCTGCCAACAGACCTCCTTGGATCAAATCCTTACTCTGCCAAGTTTTAGCAGTGAACTTTGAACAAGGTATTTAACTTCTCTGTACCTCAGTTTGCTTACCTGGAAAAAATGGGGAAAATCCTACTAATTTTGCATGACTGTTGGGAGGATTAAAGCAGATAATCCACATAAGGTATTTAGCCCATTGTCTGGCACTTATCAAGCACTCAATAAATGTTAGCCATCATTATAACAGCACAGTGGCATTTTCTTAAAATCATGTGAAAATACCATAATCTGTAGTCGTGATTTCTTTTAAATTATGCGATACCCAGAGATTTAAATGGTTCCCAATCCTTCCACCCAAATTAGCCAAAGCAGGTCAAGTCCTAAATTTCTGTTTGCTTATATATTTCAATATAGAGTTATGTTACTTAGCAAAGAAGATGGCGTGGTCAGCATCTCGCTCTTCACACACACGTTTGCTTTCAGTAAATTTTGCTTCCCTTAGAGATAAGTCCTTCGGTCTATCATCTTTATTTGAGTAAATTATACACTCGCTACGCTCTGGTATTTTCTTTTCACAGCACTCTTTGATTTTGCTCGAGATGGAATCTTGTTTTGAACAAATATGGCTCATAACCTTGCTCTGTACCAAAAAAGAATGAGAAACTATTTTCATAATTTCTTCAAGGCTGAATTTTCCTTCATAATGAATGAATGCATGCAAAAACCAATCATGAACATAACATCTGCGATTACTTCACCAGCTAATTTGATACGTCATATATTTATTTAAATTTTGTATTAATTCTATACACATGAAGTTTTATATTAATGCAAGCTTTATTTCTAAGGATTTTAGATGACATAATTATGAAAAGTAGACTATTAATCTTTTAACTACTTCATCCTTGCTCCTCTGGTATATTGGCATTTTAAATTTTGGATGCTGCTTTTTTCCCATAAAAGTTCATCTATGCTTCAATAAGGACCACCAAAGACATATTACTGTAATATCTATAATCCTAGATTTCTTTCCCTATGACCTAAAACTACATTGCCAAGCACATGTTACAAACTCAATTAATATTTGATAAGTGAAGGAAAGAAAGGTAAACACATGACCAATATAGCAGCTATGAGATGAAGATTTCTCAGTCATAAGAAGCCATTCAACTCATTGTTGTCATTTTTCCCATGGAAATCATTCATTTGAAGCTGTTCAAGTTATCAAATAATATGTAAAACAGAAAACTTTACACTATTCACTCTCCCTACTCTTCACCCATTCTGACCTCCACATGAAATTGTGGGATTAAGGGAGATGGTGAAGTTATCTTATTTATGCATTAGTTGGATTATTTTTTAAAAGATGATCTGGTCCTAGTCTCCTAGTTCTTTTCCAGATTCTACAAAAGGAGGCTGCACTTTCTTCCTACTGTCTGTTTCACTTGCACATGAACCATCTTGAGTTCCATTAAAACACCAGGCTATCCCAGGCCTTCCTGACTTTGCTCAAGGTGTTCCTCCTGCCTGGACTCTTCTTCTGGTGAACAATGAAGATGAGGAATGGGATGAAGCTCTGGGTTGAAGTGAAAAATGGAATGGAGATTGTTGATACCATGTTTCCAAGACACCACATAGAACCAGGGAATCTATCTTTGCAAACATACACATCTCACCTAAGGCTATCATTATTCTAGCAACATATCTCTTATTGCCTGGAATTCACTTCTATTATAAATTTCAATGTGAATACAATTCAATTCTTCCTATCCCTCTATAAAGGTATTCAAGAGAAGGATATTAAGGATATAATATGATCCCTTAGTCTCAATTCCAAACTTCATAGAAAAATCTTTAATTATATCTTGATTAGTATATTATATTTAAAATTATAAAACCCACATCCCTATAAACAGTCAAACACCACAAAAATAAATAGGAAGTGAGATTGCTTTTAATTGGACTATGGTTAGTTACAAAATAACCATAGATGGGGGACATCTGCTTAAAGAAGATATACATTTCTTCATATTCTAAAATTCAAGTTATTTAATTAGCATACTTTCCACTGTGTGAAAATTTAATTAGTAAAGCTAATTAAAAGTCACTAAGTAAAAGCCCAATTTCAACTAAGCAGTTAGGATATTTTTTAATGAAATTGTATTACCTTTGTGTGCATGAACAACTTAAACTAGGTCAAAAACATATTTACTAGCATATGCCCTTAGGGAATCACTTTAAAGAATAGAGTTAGAGGTATTTTAAATTAACAAATCCACTTATTTTGAAAACTTTTCCTAAATAGCCTGAGGAAACTCAGAGAAAGCAGTTCTGAAAAACAAAATGGTAACAAAGAGGTCTCCAAGCTTTACTATTAATTTCTAACATCTCTAAAGAGGATTTGCAATATTAAAGAAAACTTCAATCTGGCCTAAATGAACTCTCATAAATTCTAAATTCCTGAAGTTTTATGTTGAAGACATTTAACCATATATAACAAAAAATTTGCTGAGTAATCTAAAAACAATCCCACTTATTTAAAAAACCCAAGGTTTTATTTGGGCTTATTTATTAACATTTTATTTTTTATAAACAGCTGCCAAAAACCGCTATTTTTACTTCATTTTAGAGAATATTTACCCTGCCACGGATGCACTGCACAGCGTCCCCTTCACAGCATCCATCATACTTGGAAGAAATATCTTCAAGGAGGGAGATGAGTTCCTTAAATTCAATCCTGGGGAATTTTTGACTAAGTATAACAATATTTCTGGAAAGAGATTGATAAACCACTAAAACTACTTGAACAGCAAGTCAAACAGGGGTGAGCTCTTTGCTGATATGGTATAAATAGCTGCAGTAAGCATTGATACTCTTGTTTTTTCACAGATGTCTTTACCAAATTGCTGTTTATATGTTGCATGTCCCACATGAACACTTCAAAAATCCTAAACGGATATTTTAAGCCCTGGACCAAAACTGGGGGGAAAATAAGTCCTGAGACAGGTGCTCTCTTCCATCATTTTTACAACAAAACACATACATCTTGTAAGAACCACCACTTCCTGTTGTGAGCCCATGGCAGGCATAGATAATCCATCACAGATCTCTTTCATATTGATCTATTTGAAATCTCAGAGTTTTTCTCAAGATATTTTACTAGCACCCTTACTAATTGATTAGGATGAGCACTTGAGAGAAAAATTATCCCTATAAGGTTGTCTTCTAGTCATTAAGGTCAAAGGTAGATGAATATGTCATGTCTAAAATACTTGGAGGTTTTAAAACCTTGGATGTGAACTCCCAGACCAAGTCAGATACCTAACCAACAAAAATATACCTCATAATTAGCCCTCTTTCTCTCCAGAATCTCCCCACCTCCCACATCTAATATCCTGGTTCTGAGTTATTCCTGTAGACTGAGACTTTCCTCCAAACTCTTGGGGAACTAGGAAGAGTGTAAACAAAAATATCATCAACAATTGAACAAAAATGTGCAGACAAATAAGAAAATACAAGCAGAGACATGTAATAGGCTATAAAACTCACATAGAGTTTAAGACTTGCAATCCAAATTGCACAAGTGCCCCACAGACATTTTTTTGATAAGAAGACACAGCTTTTAAATAATGTATGACAGGTTCTGCCTGAAGGAGAAAAAGAACATTTTGTTGAAGGAAAAGCAAAATCCCTCTATTTTCTTAAATACATGTCAACCAAACTATTCCAAAATTTCCTCAAAAACAGAAAAACTAAAGCATACATATCTTAGTAAATTTTTAAATCAAAAGAAACATGCATTTGTGGCACTTTACAAAGGTTAGGCTAGCCTTCCAGATGGCTGAGCTGCCCCTGGCGGGAAGGGGAGTGGTGTGGTGTGCTGTGAGCTTGTTCATTTCTACTGGGGTGATAAACTTTACAGGTGGCCCAAAAAGGGCTTGTCCAGGATAGAAGATCAAATGTCATCTTTTACCCTAGATATTCACTCACTAAGACTTTCTTCCAGTTTACAGGGAAGATACAGCCAGGGGAAAGACCCTGGAAATAGGCAATTGTCTTTAAAGGGTCTCAGATAAGAAGAAATCTAGATCAGCAGCAGTTGGCCAATAGGTTGAAAAAAATTCATGAAAGTGGCAAGAGAATGGTTGATAAATAGTAAACAACCCTTTTGCTATCATTTAATTTTATGAAAAGATCTGCAGTTTGGGGTGACTCCTTATCCTTTTGATGAAATAAATGTAATACCCACCTTTGTTCGGAAGCAGTTAGCTTTGTCTTGTTCTTCACAACATGTTTTAGTCACCTCTTCAAAACGAGCAGCAACAGTTAGAAGTGTAGGGGCAAAAGCAAAGGGGTTCCTTCTGGAAACTTCATAGATGTAACTACATGAGAAAAAAGAGGGGGTGGGAAATGGGAAAAAAAAACAGGAAAGAAATGAAGGAATGGAAGACAAGGGAAGGGAAGAAAAGGAAGAGAAAAGAAAGATAGGAACAGAAAAGAAGATCAAGCTGTTGTGAAAATGAAGGTAGGAAGAGTGATTTCCCTTATAGAAGGCTTCAGTATGAGGTAGCATTATCCAATTGCCAATAAAAGTCCAATCATCCAATAAAAGGATGTTTCCTGAAAAACGTTGTCAAACCCCAAATAAGAGTGCTGATTGCAGTTCTGATCCTGAACATTGGGCCACAGCTACTCTCTCTCCTTCCCCGTGCTGCCAGGTGGTCAGCAGTCCTTCCTTCCATGTGCAAAGAACAGCTACCTCCACACACCCACACATGCTCCACCTGAAATTCAGGGATCACCCTCACTTACGTTCAAATAAACTTGGGGCTTAGGTTTCAATGAGCACACCAACTTTCCAGAAAAAGTCTTTACTTCTGGAATTTTTGCACTATTGAAAACAGACTTTTGCAAAACATCCTTTCACTTAGTGTTTATCCTTGGTAAAAGCTGCACCTTCCCTTTGGGAAGACTGTCATTTCCCTCAGTAGCAATTTGGCACCATGCACACACTTCTATTTTAGGGCTTATCACATTAGAAAATATGCATCATTAATGAAAGGATCTTAAAAGCAGGTTTCATATTTTGTTCATGTTTCCATCCTCCACACTGAACACAGAATCTAACCGTACATGTTAAATGAATTAATCAGTCAATTGATTCGGCTCTATTCCTTTGGAATAGATACTGGATTTAGCCTAAGAATAATTTTTCAATCAAATCATTTATCTACTAAAATTAAACTTACTTGTTTAGAAAAGATTCTCTGTTATTTTTATAAATCTGGCATTTCTCTTCAGGATCCAGAGTAGGGAGAGGAGACAGAAATCCTATATCAGGTTTCTTATTATGGAAGAAACAGAGTCTTCTTTCAAAGCCAACTTTACTGCAGCAGTGGGAAAAGTTACGCTTTTGTGACAGCCCCTCCACAGTGCATATCTTTTCCATTAAAACATCATTCTGGACAACAAAGTTAAAGATACTTTTTAGTCATTGTAAATTTTTTCAAATGGATGCAATGACTGGTAGGTGTCATCTCTTGGGAAAAGATTCCTGTTTTCCCACAATTATCAGCAAATCAACTTTACCAACACCCTTGCAGCCATCCCACACCTTGAGAACCTTTCTCTATCCTATCCTAGGCCCTCTAATCTCTTACTCCTTCTGTGCTGCCTCCATTTCCCTTGCTTAATGGCTATTTTCCTCCTTTCCCAAGGTGACAGGGTCAGAGTGTGAATATGTTGGTAAAGTATTTAGTACCTGTATTTAGTAATAGTTCTTGATATGTGCAAATGGTGACTCTATTTGGGGGAGGCCAAACAAAGGGGGTGTGACAGTAGTGTACATATTGAGGGAAGCAGCTAGGGAGGGTGCCTCTGAACTTCCATACCTTTGCCAGGTTACTGGCTGCCCCCTGCTTATATACGTACAGTATGGGCTCCAAGGCCATAACTAGGCCTTCTTGTGCATTGTAATATAGAATTGCATCTTTCCTAGGTAAGTACCTTAACCTTGGTCAAAATCCTACCCAAAGTCAGGCAAAATAAAAATAAGGGGCATTTTTATATTTTCAAACCAAAAAATTCTGTTTGACTTATGTAAGAAATGCAAACAATTTACTTACAGCTAATTCTGAACACATTGGGAGTGTCACATCAGCCAAGCATTTATCTTTGTAATCCCTCATGGCTTTTACCAACATTTCTACTTCTTCAAAGGATGCCTCCTGAATATATTGAGCAAAAGCGATGATGGTGCTGCAACAGTCCACACAGAGCACATGTGATCACCTGCAGGATTTTCACTCACATCCCACAAAACCTTAGAGGAATATCCACTTGCTGACTGCTCAGGAAATGACCAAAGTGTGATGGCTATAAATTTTACAACTTCTTGAAGATTCAATTGCATCTGAATTTTACAATTAATACTGTATTTACTTTTTTTGATATGGTCTCTATTTAATTAACTTATTGTTAGGAAGCACTGACATGGAATATATCAGATAAGATTATGATAATTGCTATCATCATTAAAAATAGTTTAGAAAAACTCACATAAATCCAAGATTCTCCTCTATAAATTTCTGGGTGATACTAACATCATCTGAAAAGCAGATATATGTAGGTTATCACATACTCTGGTATTTTAACATTTTCCAAAAAATAACTATTCAAATCTAAATTTACAAAGTATACAATAGAAAACTGATAATAGAAAATAATTTGGCATACTTAACAAGAAGAAGGAGAGAAGTCATATGAACCACATATAAGATCTTCATCACAGCTGATTATGTGCTCAAAAAATATTCATTAAGTTGAATTGACTTGAATGAATTTCAAATTAACTAGACTTTAAGTTTGATGTTGATGGCTCCCCAGCTACAAATGTCAAACATAAGCATCATTTCCATGTTATTATCTATCATGTATGACTAGAAAAGTAATATGAAGATTAACTGATATACAATATAATACTACAGCAGGTCCCAACAAGAGATGTCATAGCATGCTGGCAGTAGGTGTAGTGTATACTGCAAGTCAGACACAGATACTTAGGTAATCTCTGGATAAGTTTAAAATCATTGATTCCCTGTGAATATATACTAATCAGAGCACATTTACATTTGTCAACAAACACTATTCTTATGGAGTCCTTAAAGTATTGTGCTGGACACTGTGAGGCAATCAATGGTGACTAAGACATCTCTCTTGGACCTCAGCTTCCTAAGTACTCATAGTGCAAATGACTCAGGAATATGACTATAATCCAATTTAGAATGCATATGACATTCTACAGTAATGTGGGTAAGTATATGGCAGGAATATTTATGATTCCTGTGTGAAGAATCAGACAAAGATTAGAGGAGAAGTGGCATATGAGTTGATTCTGAAAATATGTACAAGATTTCAGCCAATGGAGAAATAAGGAAACTTGTTTTTTTGTGTGGAAAGAATGATGTAAGGAAAAGCAAATAGTGAGAACTCTTAGGATGTATTTGGAGAAAGTTAATCAATCCACTTCAGTGAGAAAGTGGGTTAAAAAAAAGAATGGAAGCGAGGATAGAAAGGACCTGCATCCAGCTTATGGGGTTTCACTTGAAGCTGAGGAATTCAGGCTTCTACTGGAAACCATGGCTATATGGAGTAGTAATATAATCATTTCTATATGCTAAGAAATACCAGCCAGGTAGGTATATCTGATGTGCTGGGATCTCCCACAGTGCCTGACAAGTAGGACAAAAACTATTTATCAAATAGGTGGAAGAAAGAATAAATGAATGGATGAAAAAAAGCAAGAAGCCCATTAGGAGACTTCTGTAACTGTCCTATTGAGGAATCAGCAAGACATGAATTTTGGTAGGAGTAGTGAAAATGCAAAGGAAAACATGGATGCAACAGATATTAAAGAGACAAAAGTCAACAAGATTTTTGAACAAGTTGTTACAAGTGGCAAAGGAGGAGAACTCAAGAATGACCACACTCCTTTAAGCTCCATATAGTTTAAGGTGCTCCTTCCAGCCAGAGGGAATACAAAAAGACACTTCCTCTGAATAGATGTTCCCCCTCAGGTAAAACAAACATAAAAGTCACCCTTTCCTCCAGGCTGACACTGCCTTGGCCAGGCCTGGGGACATACACAGGCTTGGGGAGATCTACAGACTGTCAGCTGGAGGAAGCAGGTCCTGAGTACCCTAAAGGTGTTTGCCACCTAGTTGGGAAACACACTGGATAACTGAAAGTTCCAGAAAAATCCCAACTCTTATGTTCCACTGTTATCATACACTATTTACAGTTGCAAGAAATAGTAATATTTTCAAATCTATATCTCCCAGCAACACTTTTCATACTGTCATAATGCTGGGTGTGATATGTCAATGGATTGGGTAATATGACCACCAAAATACAAAATCTGGGTAAGTGAGTTCAGGATACCTGATCAGTATATATAAATGAATGGCAGGAAGAAAAAAACAGGTGAAAACTTAAACTGAAAGAAAATAAGGTTAAAAAAAATAGTTATCCCACCTTAGTGACTCCTTAGCTGATATAAAAGTAAATATCTTACCTATATCTTGAGGCTTTGTGGGCAGGGTTAGGGATTCAGTCAAAAAGAACAAGAAAACAATAAAACCTGTACGTTTTAACTGTTTCATTTTCTTAGAAATCACATTCACAAAAGAAAGTAATCTGACTGAGGAAAAGCAAGGTTTTATATTATTCTTTACACTAATAGTAAAAAAGTAACCTGCTTAATCTATTTCTCATATACCTCACATTTGATTTTTATTTGATCACACTCAGAAATTTGGCTAATTATTAACTAGGAAAAAATTATCTCTGGGTTTCACTGGAAAAATCTATTGAGTTAGAAAAAAGAAGTCCACAGGTTAAGTATGCACAGTACCTAATCAAATAGACAACCAAAAAAAATTGAAATATTGCAAATAAAATAAGCTAAAGGAAAAAGCACTAGAATAAATAATTCACTAAAGAGGAAACACAACTATAAAGATGCTAAATTTTTCTAGTAAGCAAAGGAAGTTAATCTCAAAATAATAATTTTTATACACCTGATAGTATTAGAAAAAAAATTAAGATATCTAATTCTGGTAACCATAGAGCAAAACAAGTTTACCCATATAATCAAAGCTTCTAAAAAAACAAGTTCATAAAAGGACGAACAATTTTTTTTAAATATTCATGTTATTTGAACCAATCACTCAAATTCTGGAAAGTCACCTTCCCAGATTTTGTATTTTGATGGTCATATTACCCAAGACACAGTGATCATGCTCAGCAAACTGTCACCAGCCTTACAGCAGTACAGAGTAAAAAGCAAAACATGATCCTAAATACAGAAATACAGTTGATCCTGAACAACAGTTTTGAACTGCATAGGCCCACTTACATGCAGATTTTTTTCCATAGATATATTGGAAAAATTTTGGGAGTTTTGAAACAATTTGGAAAACATTTTCTTTTCTCTAGCTTACTTTATTGTATGAATACAGTATATAATACATATAACATACAAAATATTTGCTAATTGACTGTATGTTATGAGTAAGGTTTCTAGTCAACTGTAAGCTGTTAGTAGCTATGTTTTGGGGAAGTCAAAATCATATGCAGATTTTCAACTATGCAGGGGGTCTGTGCGCCCAACCCCCACATTATTCAAGGATCAAGTGTATTTTTAAGTACATGATAAAAATATATATATATATATTCCTTAGTTCTGTCCACTAAGAGGGCCTGAAAGCAGAAGCAGCCAAGTAGCAGAGAGCACATTCAGTGCCTACATCTTGGTTTTTCAGTTCTATTTTCTCCTACAAGGATCCCCTGGACTTCATAAGAGAAATGAATGGTTTCGGGGCCCAGGCATGAAAAGTAGAAGGTGAACTGAGAGAACATCATGCCAGAAACTAAGGAAGTGCTCAACAGCCGAAGGGGGCATGACAAAAGGAGGCAGAACCCAATGGGATAATTTAACAATTGAAAGAAATAATGGCAGGAATGCATTATAACCCATTGCATTTTAAAAATATATAAGTTCATTCACCTACACCAACACACAATGAAAATAAAAGTTAAGAAAGGAAAAGCCCTCAGATGAATGCTAACTATTAAATGTAGTCAGAAATAAAGCATAACCATTGTAACTACCGTAGTTAGATTTAGGACATAACTGATCTAAACGGATGCTAAACTCAATGGTCAGAAATTATCAGGCAATAGCTTATTTACAGTTTCAAAGTATCACTCCATGGATAACTTATTAATTACAAAGGGAAAAGGACATCTTTCCAGTGGTGTAGACACCTTATGGGTATTTGTCTTTATAACTAATGAATATAAAGAGTAACAGAGGAAATATTTACTATATAATACTTGGAGAAAGAACAGAATATAAAATCTTATATGGTATATATAGAAAATGGTAGAGTGAACAGACCTATTAAAGGTGAGAGAAAGAGGAGAGGGAGACAGAGAGAGAAAGGAGGTGAGGAGGGAGAGAGAAGTGGGAGACATGGAGGTAGTACTAGGGATATTGAGACACTGATTTTGTCCCCAGACTGCGAATCATGCAGCTGGTATGGGCAGTATCTTTGGCTGTGGCTTGTGAATGTAACTGATCACACTGACCTCTACTTGGCCTTTTATGAGGGGGTAAAATCTTTTTCTAGGTATATTCAGTTATTAAAGATAAATCTACTTCTCAGATATGTTAATTATTATTTCTGGTTACTGGTGGCAATTATGAGAAGACAGCTCCAGTTCATCCATCCCACAAATATAACCCTTACTACCACTGATGAGAATGTGAACCTTAAAACCAAGTGAAGTAAAATGGCAGTCTGTGCCTAGTTAAAAACTTAATATATTTGAACTGGTTTTCTTTCTGGTCATTTTAAATATGCCTGGAATTATCTAACAGCAAACTCCCTCAGTAATGGGTAAAAAAATTTTGAAACTTACTAAGATAAATATACCTAAGAAATTTTTCTTCAACCATACACACACCTGATATATGTGTGTGTGTGTGTGTATATATATATATATATATATATATATATATATATATATATATATATATATATACTGACACTGAAAAAAAAGAAAGAGAGAAAGCCAGCAGTAAATGCAGAAGCCTGAGAAAATCCTGGAAACTATAAAGCAGATAGGATCAAATTGATGGGAAAAATAGATAAGAAGAAACTTCAGCTTAAGTGTGGGAGATGGGATCAGTTCTTCCCAAGAAAAGTCCAGAGAAGCTCCAAGTCTGAAGAATATAAAGAGCAGATATAGGCTATAGGGAAATAACCAGAAGAATAAGCTTAAAAATGCTACATTCTGAACAGCTAAATGACAAGGGGACACCACTCCCCCCTCTCTTTCTGTATACCACACACACATATATATAGCATACTTGGGGCACAGTGGGTGGTGTCTTCTATTTCAAGGTTAAAACCTAAGAGTAATTCTTTCTTAGGTTGGGTTGCCCAAAAGAAGATCTTCAGACAAAGAATCATAATTCATTTGGAAGGTGATTTGAAGAGGCATCAGTGAGGAAGTGAGACCAAGAAGGGAGAAAAACCAACAAAACATGTATTAATGAGAAGAGTAATAGTGTAGGCACCTGGGTGTAATCCTACTGGAAACCGTCTGAAAAGTGGAAGATTTTCTGCAATTGTCCCACTAGAGGGCTGGGAAGCTGGGGCATTTATCCACTGACAGGTCAACATCACCAGCTACTAAAATACATTCTAAACCATCATAATAATTTAAACAGTGGTGTTGCCAAATCAAGAGAAAGATACAATAAACTAAAAATCTAAAATGAGACTCAAATGCCCATCCATACACTAGGATAATTCCAAATAGATTAGAGATCCAAATGTATAAAGGAAAAAAGAGCAAAGCATAAGAGTACTAGAAATCACAAGAAAAGTGGGGGTAAGTTTCCTATTTATGATGCAAAATCCAGAAGCAGTAATAAATTCAACTACATAAGAAAAAAATGAATGTCTTTACATGAGCAAAGTCAAAAACATAGAGGAAAAACTGAAAAAAAGATAGCCAGTATCTATATCATAACATACAAAAGCTCCTGGAAATTTGAGGTGGGGTAGACCAACAATCTGATAGAAAAATGGTAAAATAATATAAACAGATAGCACTCCAGAAAAACATTAGGGGCCTTAAACATTTAGAAAAAGATGCTCATAGTAAGAGAAACATGTATCTAAACAACATTACAGCACCATTTCTCACCTATGTGACTGGCCAAATCTAAAACTTTGACAACATACTTTGAGGACAAAACTGTAGGGGTGGAAAATGCTCCTCTCATCCATTGCTAGTGGGAATACAAAGTGGTGGTGCAATATCTATGAAGGAGAATTTGGCAAAATCTAAAAAAATAAGCGTTTGTCCTTTGACAAATTTTCTAATGGTTATCTATCCTAAAAATATACTGCCAATATTTCTAAATGACTGAAGGACTAGGTTATTTGTTGTGACATTACTTGGGAAAGCAAAAGATTGGAAGTATTCCAAATGTTTATCAACAGAAAGTTTGTTAATAAGCTATAGTAAATCCATGCAAAGGAATTCTATGAATCTGTTAAAAAATTTTGAGGAAAAAAACTTATGCATAATATACATTGATCATCAAGATACATTTTAAGTGAAAAATGCAAGGTTTAGATCAATATATGTAATATGCAGCCCTTTATGTAACAAAGATAAAATTGTATAGTAATATATTTATATACGTATTTACTTAGATGTTGAAAAATAAAGAAAAGAATAGCTAATAAAACAAGAACTTAGAAGAGCTATTATCTATAGCAGAAAGGGGTAACTGGGAATATAAGAGAAAGTAAAAGGGATAGTGTTTAAATCAATTCAGACTGCTCTAACAAAATAGCAAGACCTGGGTGGCGTATTAACCACAGAAATGAATTTCTCACAGTTCCAGAGACTGAGAGTCTGAGAGTCTGAGATGAGGGTAACAGCATTGCTGGGTTCTGGTGAGAGCCCTCGTGTGGGCTGCAGACTGCTGACTTATCATATACTTGTATTACAGAAAGAGGGTATCTGGGTAATGCTGGTCTCATAGAATGAACTGGAAAAGATTCCCTTCTCTTCAGTTATTTGGAAGAGTTTGTGTGGAATTAGTATTATTTTTTCCTTAAATGTTTCATGGAATTCACCAATAAAACTTGAAGTTTTCTTTGTGGGAATGATCTTAACTGAATTTTCCAGTTCTCTAATAGATACAGAAATAATCCAATTATTTTTTCTTGAGTGAACCTTGGTAGTGTGTATCTTTGAAGGCGTTTGCCCATTTCATCTAAATTGTCAAATTTATTACTAAATATTTTTCAGAATATTCCCTTAATATTTTATTATCTATGGTGATGTCACCACTCTCATTTCTGATTATGGTAATTTGTCTTTTCTCTTTTTTTCCCTGATAAACCTAGAGGTTTATCAATATTACTGATCTTCTCAAATAAACAGTATTTGGTTTCATTGGTTTTTAATCTATTGTTTTTCCTGTTTTCTATTTTATTGATTTCTGCTCTAATCTTTATTTCCTTTCTTCAGCTTACTTTGTTTTAATTTGCTCTTTACATTTGTTTCTTAAGGTGAGGCTGAGTTCATTAGTTTGAAATCTTCCTTCTTTTCTAATACATGTTACCTGAGGATAACAGAGTGCTATAAATTATCAGAGTGCCTTTAATATTATAAATTTTAAGTACTGTTTTAGTGACATCCTGCAAAATCACAAATTCTGATATGTTGTGTTTTCATTTTTATTCAGTTCAAAATATTTTTGAATGCCTTTTTATTTTTCCTTTGATTTATGAGTTATTTAGAAGTGTGTTATTTTAGCTCATAAACATTTTGGGATTTTCCAGAGATGTCTTACTATTGTTTATTACTAATTTAATTCCATACTATCAATCAGTTCTCTGGAATTTCCCTTAACTCATTGAAAGTGGCATCATTGGGAGGAGACAAATTCCTTATATGGTAATCTACTAGTGGGGAGGAGGGGCATGGCAGAGGAGAATTTGGAAGAGCTAATTCTTAAGAATGGCCAGTCTATACTCACCTGTTTTTCAACAGTTTCTCACACCAGCAGTTTAGTCCTATCCTGATATTATTCTGTGAACATCAGGAAATCTGGGCTACTGCTTCTGATGTGTGTTTCACAATGGCAATGGGGCAAGTAGGACAGTCTTCTTAGCAATTTAGTGTACAGACAAGTTTAAAAATCTATCTACCCTTTACCTAGAAAGCACTCTAGTTCACTACCTGACAAGAAAATCCAGCCCACGGCAGGTGGTATTGAGCCACCCATCCACCAAATATTTATAGAATGCCTTTTGTGTTCCAGGCACTGTTCTCTACACTGAGGATAACAGAAGTGAACAAAATAGACAAAAATCTACTTTCATCGGACTTTCACTAGCAGGGATAGACAGAAAATAAATGAACAAGTAAAATCTGTATATCTGTGGTAATAAGTGGTGTGGGGATAGGGATAGGAGTATGATTTAAAATAGGACAGTCAAGGAAGATACTATCACCCAGCTAATGAACAGAAGCCGAAAGCGATAAAATGAGACCCAACGTGTAGCTGAGGGCAGTTTCCCAAGCAAGAAGAATCACAAGAGCAAAACCCTGAGCAGGAAATTAATTGGTAACCTGAAGAACAGCAAAGAGGCCACTGAACCTGAGCAAAGAGACCCGGTGGAAAAGGGGAAAGAGAAGGCAAAAAGGTATCATCACATTGGGTTGTTGCATAGACTTTGCACTTCACTCTGATTGAAAAGGGAGACACTGGAAGTTTTAAGTGAAACACATCAACACATACTTAGACGTAAAGTATCATTTCAATTACTATGTTGAGACTAGAGCTGGGGGTGGGGCAAAGGTACTTGTAAGGAGACCAGTTTGAAAAATACTGCGCTAACTCAGGTTTGGTGTGAGTGTGGCCTGCACCAGAGGTATTGACAGAGTCAAATTCTAGATATACTTTGAAGGCAGAGCCAACAGACACTGCTCACAACTGGAATGGAGGGATGAAATGGAAGACAGGAGCCACAGATGGCTCTAAGGCTTCTGGCTTGACCAACCAGGGGATGGACGAGAGGGAGACACACGTTTGGAACGGGACAGGGCTCAGTTTGGAATGTGCTAAGTTTGAGTTGTCTCGGCATTATCAGCATGGAGATGTCAGGGAAGAAGCTGACACAGAAGTCTGGAAATTAAGGAAAGAATCCAGGATAGAGATTAATTATGTGTAATCAACATCTGTATGGTATTAATGCACTAAGTGTAGCAGAGTTCACCTAGAGCAAGTTTAGATTCAGGAAGAGCCGCTTTGGGACACACCAACTTTCAGAGGTTAAAGTATTGCAGAAAATGCAGTAAACAAAGCTGAGGAGATGCAGCCAATAAGGTTGGAGGAAAATCCAGAAACCAAGTAGGAAAATGTTTCAAGGAAAGGAGAATAATCCATTATGTCAAATTCTATTGAGAGAAGTCAGGTAAATTAAAGACTGAGAATGGACCACAGGATTTTACAACAAGGAAGTCATTGGTAATTTTGACTAGAGAAGTTTCTACCCAGAGTCTTCACTGTTTGTCTAATTATATTTCTCAATGTTTTATTGCCCTTGTCTAGCTTGGATTAACACATAGTCTACAGGCACACACCTGATCATCTACATTTGCTCTCTTACAACACTAAACTATGTTTTCTACCTTTATCTTGTATCTACCTACCATTTCAGCATTTTATTAAAAATAATAATAATAAAGAGAGAAATGTGGTATCCACATATAAATCAAGTATAAAAATCAAATGAGTATTCATATTTGAACTGACTGTTTATAGTTCATAATGCATGAGCAAAACCGAAGGTTTCTGTGATGGCTGCCCTTGTGCTGTTCACCATGTAGGAACTTGTTCACTATGTAAGAATTTGTTCTCCATGTGAGAACTTGTTTGTTATGCCTCAGAAGATTGGAGACTGACGAAAATTAGGCTTGGGGTGGATTAATGATTGTGCATTGAGCATTGACTCCCCTATACAGAATTTTATTGTTGTTAACAACCATTTGATCAATAAATATGAGAGATGCCTTCACACAAAAAAAAAAAAAAGTATACACTTCCAATGGTAAAATAATAAGTAACCGGGATGTAATGAATATAGTCAAGATATTGTAACAGCTTGGTATGGTGATAGCTGGTACCTAGAATTGTCATGTATATAAATGTTGAATCACTATGTTGTACACCTGAAACTAATGTAATATAATACTGTGTGTCAACTACCCTTCAATAAAAAAATAATTATCTACAAAAAATAATAATAATAATTATATTTCTCAAAGAAGTAGAAATGTTCTAAAATCTCCAATTACTATTATGTTTGTGTTATTTATATTGTCCTGTTTCCAATAATTTTTATATATGTTAATGAAATGGCACATAAATGTTCCTAATGTTTAATCTTATTGAACTTCCTTTTAACAATATAAAATTATTTTTCCTGTTCAGTGCTTTTATATTGAATTCTACTTTATCTTATTGTGATCTCTGAGTTAATATCTTTAAAATTTATACCAAAATGAGACAAGTTTCACAGATATTGTAACAGAATTGAAAGAAAATGTAAAGTCCAAAGCAATTGAGTCAGAAGTGAAAGCTCATTTTGTTGCTCCAGATCAATTGTTTTTTCCTGGAGCAGAAGCTAAAGCATGAGTGTAAACTTTAGGTATCTGTTCAGAGCTAATACAACGAAGAGCCTCCCCACTGGTAGTCTGATGTGCTTTGTCACCACTAGCCGATCTTGCCCCTCTCTACCCTTTCCCCTGCTCCAACTCCCCATCCTCCATATCTCATGAGTTGTCTAATCACTCATGGCCCTCCTCTGCTTAGATACCACTTTGGTCCCCTGTTACCTGAAGACATTGCCCAGGCCCTTCTGAATAAAACCCATGAGAATCTTCTTAAGCCTCTATAGCTGGTATATCTTGATCTTCCATATCTATACCCTTCCTACCCACCCTGTACGCCCCTAAAACCATTCCTCATGTTTTGGCATAGGCCATGTTTTCCTCTTTCATAAACTGGCCTTCTCCTTTACCTGAACAGATGAATGCCCACTCATCTCCTAAGGCTCTTCTTAAATGTTTGTTTCCTGCAGCATGAAACTTCCCTCTGTCAGAATTGGTCCCCTCTACCCTTGGATTCTCTCAACAATGGGTTGCCACCTCTGTAACGGCCATAATCCCGTTGCTGCTATTAGCAGCTTCTTCTCTACTGGGACAACTGGAGGACAGTGACCGCACCCAGAACAGAACCTGGCGGCCACTAAGTACTTAAGAGATTCTTGTGGAATAAGAACAATTAATTGGTGAAAATATTAATTACATTTAATCAAAACAACTACAGTATAGTTAACACTTACGTTTTAAAATATCTGTGAATAGAGAACTGAGCAAGATTGAAAAACTGAAAAAAAGTGACTTAAATTTTGATTAAAATGGGGAGTAGGGGAAGGGGAAAGAGTAGAGAAGGGCAAGGTCAGCAAGTGGTGACAAAATGTTAAATTTTGGTCCATTTTTGATGGAAGTTCTAAAAATATAATAATTTATTTTCTCACCTCCAGCTTATCTGTTAGAATACTTAAGTGGGCATTTAATGAACAATGTGCCCTGGCAGCCCTAAACAGTTCCTAACTTGGGAACACTTTTTTAGTTCATCTAAATAATCTAAAAAAAAGAAATCTACTCCTTAGTGTTGTAAATCTATCTTTGACTGGCTTTATTTTCCTACAGTAATCAATACTCAATGCTTTTTGACCAGAATCTGCTTCAGACAGTAAGTATATAAAACTATTTAAAGAAATTATTTATAAGTTTTCATAAATAAGGTTAGGAAAAGGGAACACTTGGATGTACTTTATTTCTATAATAGGGAAATCTCACATAAAAGTCTTCATCATTTCATTAATTCACAGAAACTACTAAGTCAGAACTAAAGGGAAAGATTCACACCAAACCATAAAGACTTATTTTATCTTCTTTTCTTCCCCCTGTAATATGAACAAAAATATATTAAGTATCAATTAAATGTAAGGGCAGAAGGTAATGTTCTATTATTTTATATCAGGGAAATACTACAGACAGGAAAGTCTTCTGGTGACATTCTCTGAAACCTTTGAAATACCCTAAGAGAATTTTGAGTTAGTTGAGCCACTGATTTAACATTAAGGGCATAATTTTGTTCCAGTGTTTTTAAACTAAACTTTTCTATTGGATTGCATTTCTTTTTAAGAAATGCATTTAATGGTAGCTCTTAGTCTACATTTCACTATGGATCAAATATCTGGGGAAAATGAATATTATATTTAACCTTGTCTGACTTTTTAGTTACCTGACATAACTTAAACTCCCAAAGCAGCACGAGTTTTTGAAATCAGTTTTGGACCCTGCAAAGTAAACAGAAATAGAAGGATCATATACAGAAATGGAGGATGGAGGAAATCGAGATCATACAACAAAGCACCCAAACTTTCACATTATAGGTAGTTAAAAAGAAATTAGCCAAAAAAAAAAAAAAAGGCTGAATACTGGAATATATTTTTAAAATATAGTGATGCTATATTCAAATATATACAGCAATATAAACTAAAGGCCTATACAAATCCAGTTAAAATTGCTAAATAATAAGATTAAGATAATTCCTAATTACTACTCTATTGATACACTAAGGCATAAATGAGTTCAAAAATATCTTCTATAAACATTCCCCCAATATTTTGTTTGCACAATTCATTTGCTATTCAATCCTTTTAATCCACTTACTTGAATTGATCAATCTTAGGCCAGATATTGTCTACATGATCATCAATTAAGTATATATGCAGTTTATAATTTTCTCTGCTAAGAAATAAATCAGAATTACTAATTCTTTTAAGATATTCTAAAGGCATACTTCTTCCTAACATGTAGCGAGAAAATTAGAATTATTTTTTAAATATCATAAAATCCTTCAATCTATTTCTAAACTTTATTTAAATTTCTCTGGCCTTACTTTAAAGCTATAGAGTAGAGGGATGTTCCTTTCATTATTCATTATGGAGAACTCCGTGCCAGGTGTGTGGACTGTGCCAAAGAGTGCGCCTACCTGTTCTGCAAAGCAGGCTTCCTCCTCTGGGCCCCGACAGCACATTTCCAGTAGGCCAGAGAAATCTGCAGTCACGGCCTCAAGCTGTTCCTCTGTTATCTGTGGCTTTTGCTTCACAAGGTTAATGAGAAACCTGTGATTTAAAGCAAAATAAAATACAAGAGAAGTCAGTTATGCAATGGTACTTTTCTAAAGCCTTCCAAGTAGAGAATTTTCTGAGCCCCAGCAACCCTCTGTCAGCCCTCACTCTGTCAGCCCAGCACCAGACTTCCCACATGTACCTTGCCTAATACTTTCATCAGAAAGACTGAGACTGGAAACATGCCAAGTGTTCCACTGGTCTGGATTTGTGCAGATTATAGGGGAAACATTATTTCATAGTTCCACTATATATACATGTAGTGAAATACAGTCTTTTTCTTACTTACTGTATGGAATAATACCCTTTCCATTTCTCTTTTCTGAAGTATGTCTTATCCACACTCAAAGGCCCAGATTTCCAAAGCCCTGCCATCCATACTTGTACCCTTGCCTGAGCACTGGCCCTCCTAATTGCCTGCACTCCTCACATAGCAATGTTTTCAGGTTGGAATTAATGTTAACCAGGAGAATAGGAAGTCTTGTCAGAGGAGGGGCATTCTTACTAAATTCTTTGGAGCATGACTTGTACTGTGATGGAGGAAAAAGGGAAGAACGGGGTTCAAAAATGAAGGAAAATCATTTACAAAGCAAGTGAGTATTAAAATGTGTGAGAATTTGGAGAACATTAATTTCATCGATTAGCATTACCATCACCATTAGAGAATGCCTCACACAACAAATTGAAATGTGCATTCCATTTCATAACACCACACTTCACGGTTGAATCAAATATTGTGGTTATTCTCTTTAAAGAGTAAACAGTGTAAAAAAAAAAGATGCAATGATGTTTTTCCAGCGTTTTGAAATGGTCGTCCCCAGATTTACTACTAAGATTTATCCTAATTCCCCAAATACTGCCAGTTTTTCTTCAATCCCCAAATATATCACGACAGTAGTTACAATGGGACTGTTCTTACAAACAAGAAATTGTCCTCCCTATTGAGTTTTTCCAGTCCTCTGTCCTAATGTGGCTATGAAGACAACTGAGACAAAACTATTTAAAGCTACTTTAAATAAATGCTTTAAATAGGTAGTAATGTTTTCCTAGTGAGCTCAAGCTATTTAATCTTGCCAGTCTCCTCCAGGCTAGCAAATAACAATTTCTTACTGTTGCTTCATTGTTTGCAGTGCTACACCCTGTGCTTGGCACAGTTCCTTATGGAAGACGAACTGGTCAGCTGAGAACGCTGGAGGAACATATGTCTCATCCAGCACCAAGCTGCTGAAACACGGTCTCCTGTTGGCATAAGAAGAAGTGCAGCACTGGCCAACCCCAGGGTTTACAGGAGTCTCACCGTGCCTGATGCACAATTGTCCTATAATAAGGTCAGCCTAGTTAGGAGACAGAGAAAGAAGAAGGCAAGGAGATTGAGCATTAGCCACAAAGTTGATCCAGGTTTCCAGAAAAATTTGCAATCATTTTAATACCTAGTACTTTAATCAGTAATACAGGAAAACTCACTGTCTGTGTAAGATCATGTGTTGGCACTTCATAGATTCTCATTTGTTTATCCCCTTAATTTGCAATAAACCTCAGCTTTTAGTGACAGACATTCCATAAGTGATGTTGAAGATAGTCCCTTCAGCCATTTGTGTCAGCAATTTGAAGCATGCTAGCAGGCACACTGACTTTCAAAGGAAAAAAGTCTGTGTTGATCCAGGCAATCAATACATGGCTTACATTTTCCATGTGTATCCAGTAGAGCTTTCCATTTTAATTTGGGGATCCAGAGAATCTCTTTCTAAAGGTAAGAATAGCATATACCTAGCCCCTTTCATATATATATATATACACACACACACACACACACACACACACACACACATATATATACAGCTAATGTGTAATCTAACTGAAAAGAAAAGGGGCCGTACATGTGGATGTCTTTAAGACTTCCCTAATGTAGAATCCTCCTACCTTCCACACATCAGAGATATTTCTTAAGCACCTAGTAAAACCTTGTAATAAAGGCAGCATGTTTTGTGTGCATACTATGTATCAGGCCTGTGCTGAATGAGCTGTGCAAACTACCATGTAAGAGAGCTATTCTATGACCACAGTACACTCCTTATTCTCAAATGTCAGATGGAAAACCTCAAGCTTAGTAAAGTAACTAGCTCTCCCAGTGTGACACAACTAAGAAGTGTTGAACGTGGGATGGAAATGTAGGCAGGAGGCCTCCAAACCTACACTCCTGAACTATCACAGCATCCTGTGTCCATGCATCCTCCCAACATGTGGAATTCAATAACTGATCAAGATGACGCCTGATCAAAGAAAATCTCCTTTGATGCCTAATCTTTGGTGAAAATTTCCAAAACATGAAGACTAACTAGCAAGTAAGTCTCCATCATCAAAAAAAAAGGGGAAAAAATAGATAATGGAATTTTTCACAATTGTGACTTTAAGGGTAAAAAATGATGAAAAAATTTCAACCTATAATTATATGTAGAGCACTAATGACATTAGGAAGTAAAGATTATTGGCATTACTAACTGGGAAGTCATTTTACTATTCAGAACATGGGGCTTAACCCTGCTGTCTACCCTACACCCTGGTCAAAGGGAACAAATTGTTCCTAATATCACAGTAAAATTAGATTTATCACAAAAAATTCCCTAATATCACTACAAAAGGCAAAATATAAGTATGGATAAAAGGAAAATGACTGATTTATCAAAGGTAAAGCTTTTTTTTCTTTTTTATTACATTAAAGTAAGTAGTGAACAAAAAGAGGAAATCACAAATTAAATGATGCGTTGGTCATTCTATATTTCCTGTACATAAAGCTTGCCTAGATATTGCTAAATAAATGGACTGCACTTTGACCAACAATTCTAGAAGGACAGGAAGGACAGTCACATGCCAACCACTCAGAGCTGAATTCTCACACCCCCTCCAATTGTATCTAATCAAACAATTCCAGTAAAACCATCTCCACATTGGTTTTTACCATTTCCCCTAAGTGGGAATTATGAGGCTATTTCCAGTCAAACAGCACAGAAACAAGACGGGACTAAACAAAACACTTACCGCTCCCTCACCACAAGCCAATCGTTTGTCCTCACTGAATTGGCAACAAGTGGCTGCTGTGGCCACCATTTTCTTGGTGAAGGCCATCAACTCAGGTGGGGTCAGCTGAGGGGCTTTCTTGGTGTACGCAACAAGAAATCTGAAAGAAGCATTTGCCACCAAGCCCTTCTGAGTCATTCATGAGTTCTTGCAATCCGCACTCCTCAAGACCCTCTTTTAGTGTCAGAAGACATGAAGTCAGCTTATTTGTTTCATCCACATGGTATTTGGACTAAATTTTGTGGTGCATTTACTCCAGCAACCACTCCCTTTACTTACATGATACCAACATCTCACAGTGGTTAAATGCAGTCTCTGGGCGGGTAGGCTGACTCCTATTCCCAACCTCAAAAGTTTCATTGATCTTAACTTTGATCTTTTGGTGATTTAACTATAATGGATTAAAACAGAATGGATATCTTTTCTGAAAAGCTCTGCACAGTTCAGTGAGCCCAAAGCCGGTGCTACAGATCAGACTTTACAGGCCATTCTTCTTGCTACCAAAAAGATGAGAATGAGGGTGCCTACCACCTCAGAGGAAACTGGGTGATCAAACTACACTGACTTCAGTCTGAAACAGGGGCTGAAATTAGAGTAGCTGTGAGTCACTAATTTAGGTTTGTATTTCCCTCGCTAGTTCCTAAGTTAAAATCACTACAAATACTGTTTAAAAAAACATACGCATTTTGCAGGTAATATTCTCCTAATTTCTGGAAGAGGCCACAGCTTCGCTTTGCCAATGCTTGGCTCTCCTGGATATATTTCTCTAATTCTTCTTCCTGAAAATACAATCATTATTATATACATTTTTTTTCCTCTCTTCCAGGACATATAAATTTGTGGGTAAAAATTGAACAATAATATTTTATTCTGTTGTGATACCAATCTTAGAGAAACCAACTTTAGAGGTTTTGTTTTTTCACATTAAAGATGGTAAGTGTGAATTAAAAGAATTAAAGCAAATGAACTTTGGGGAGATTAAGTTTAAAACTTTGTGAATCATAGACTTCTTTGATAATGGATTCAATCTTCGGATAAAGGATTATAGTTCTTTCTGTACCAATTCTTGCCTTTCTGAAGCAGTTTAAAAATGAATTCTTTTTTTATGTGCATCAAAGAAGTTTGTTTTTACATTTTTATTTCTGAAGATAGCCACTAGTTGTTGACTACTAATTAATAACTACCTAATATCTAGATGACTACTTAATACCTATAAGTAGCTAACTATTAGTTAATAACTAGATACTTCTAAACAAACAGCATTATGGATGATATCAATCCAATTTTTCAGGTTCTCCCTAAAATGCTAAAGCAATTTACCCCTTTATCCTGGCATTCAAGAGGCTTTTCAGACTGGGAACACTTCTCCAGTAACTCCTGGTATCCTTTAGCAACTCTTAGAACTACTGGGACAGCAAGCTTAGTATGTCTTCTTGAGTATTCATAAGTAAATCTGAAATATGTGTGAAAAATACCATGTTATGGGAATTAGAGATGATTTATTCTGTTTTATGCAATGTAGAAGTTAAAATTAAATAATAAACCTGGAACCATTAATACAAATTATAATCCCTCAAAGTGTTCTAAAATGGTATTTTGTTTTATTTGGCACTCTGCACTTTGACTTTTCAATTATTTGATTTCACATTCATTCATTCAACACTTTCCCCAGCACCTACTGTGTGCAAGCATTTCTTTAAGCAGTAAGGATTCAATAACATATGAGAGAAAATGCCTGACCTCTCTAAAGCATACATTATAGGGACATAGAAAGAAGAGATAGGTCATCTAATTTCAAGAGTGAGAAATCAGTGAAGAGAACAAGAGAAGATAGAATAGAGGGAAAGGGATGACACCTAATTTGGTGCATGTGGTCAAGAAAAATCTCGTTGGGCAGCTCTTTTGGAACAGAAGCCTGGGTGGAGAAAACCACGTGAGTGTCTGAGGGAAGATTGTTCTCAGCTGAGAAAACTTCTACTGCAAAGAACCTTTCCAATTGAGGAACAGCCTCTATTAAGCAAACAGTTAATGTTGGGTGTGTACAGATGTGTAAACTTAAAGTTAATTCTTGGATTTACTGATTGTATTCCCAAGTTATACAAACAGGTGGTATTTAGTTCTGCCACCTATAAATTGTTAGTATGAGTTTCTTCAATCAGGACTTTGTTCTCATTTGCCTGATTTTATTTAGAAGTGCAAACAATGTGTGAATGTCTAATCTGAATGTAACAATAGAGTAATATCCTCAGGGACTATTAAAAAGAAAATTGGGCCATTATTTTCATTACTACATTAGAAGCAGACTCTTAAATCTAAAGACACTTGAATGTCATTAAGTATGATACCCTCAGAGCTACAAAAATCCCTTTTCTAATAGTGTCCATAGATACAAACGGTACAATAAAGGAAAATGTGTTAACTTGACTGCTTGCATCCTTTAAAGGCAAATAGAATGAGAATGTGTCCTATCAATTATATTACAACAAACTACTGCAAATGTCTCTAAAGATGTTCTGATTTCCTTACAAAAATAAACATGTATTAAATAACAAATATGCTGTTCCAATTAAAGCCCTTCTATCTAGCATTGTCTATTGATTATATTTTTGAGAAAAGTTTTAAAAACATGCACAATGAAAAAGCACACTCTTAATCATGAGCCCTTCTTATTAAAAAAATATCCACATTCTACTTGGAAGGTCATTGGTGGTCTTCATATGAATAATTCATACAGGAATGACAATGCTTCTGATTCCAGAGAAATTGATACAAAATAAAATATAGCCTCACAAGCAAGCCAGTTAATAATAGCAACAGTGAAAGTCTTATCAGTATACAATCTTATTCCTTATCCCCTCGCTATCTGCTTAAATATATTGTGCCTCAGAATATTCTAGCATTATCCTCACATACTGAGCTCAGACAGCATAACCATCACCCCCCATTTCAACAACACAAAGCTCTCAGCTACATAATAATCATTTGTTTGAACATTTACAATGTGCTACCTTGCCATGAAGATATCTTTTTCCCTTGAAGAAAACTGGTTGAAATCTCTCTCTCCTAAAAACCTTTTTAGATTTGGAGATAAGCCTTCAGGTTTGTCATCATTTTCTGCATGAATTATGCATTGACCAAGTTCAAGTGCAGGCAGTTTGCAGCATTCGGCAATTTTGCTTGACAGAGTATCTTGTTGAAAACATAGGTAGGACATAATTTTTTCCTGTAATAGAAAAGTAAGTGTAGCATTTAACGGTTTATTTTTAATTCAGGACCTCAGGGCCAGTTCTAGGAAGGAAGGAAGGAAGGAAGGAAGGAAGGAAGGGAGGGAGGGAGGGAGGGAGGAAGGAAGGAAGGAAGGAAGGGAGGGAGGAAGGGAGGGAGGAAGGGAGAGAGGGAGGAAGGGAGGGAGGAAGGGAAGAAAGAAAAAGTCCAGGAGAAAGGTGGGGAAGAAAGCATGAAATGGAACTAGGGCGGGAAGCAGAGTGGGTGGGCCAGGGGAGAAGAAGGTGGAAGGAAGGGGGGAAACAAAGGAAGGAAGAAGTTGAAAGAAGGTATTTTACCTTGTCTCTCATTTTAGTGCCTTCTCCCTACTTTGCCTTTCTTCACTCCTTTCTACCTATCTCTATATGTTCGATTCTTCTTTTCATCACAGCTAAGACCTATTTTAATAAGGAGCTTTTAAAAGCAAGAGACAAGTGTATTTCTCAAACCGAATGATATGCACATAGGTGTGTATCTTTCTATCAGCATCGAAATTTGCTGCTAGATCTTTGCTGTTGTCTACACGGCGAGCAAACTTTCTGCATTATCAGAACAATCCGCAGTGACGGGCCATGACCTCCAGAGGGCAGTCTATAGATAATGAAATGGCAGGACACCTGAGAGGTCAGAAAGCAGCAGAGCTTACTTGTCCTGTATGTGATCCAGCCTGTATTATTTCAGTCCTGTCACAGGACTAAAAATTCTGTGCATGCTCAGAGGGACAATTAGAACCCATTATTCACCCATTGAAATACAATTTACACACCATACTAAAATTATTTTTTCCACTTTAAAGGAAGGGTGGTTATGACCTTCAAAAATTGAAAAACAGTGTTTTTAAAAAAATGACAATACAAATTAGTAAAATTGTCAATTAAAACTGAGAAAATTGAACTCAAAGGAAAACTTATTACTGTCCCTAATATGCAGGTAAATACTTCTAAAAGGAAAAGCAAATGAAATAGAAAAATCTGTCTTTAGGGCAGCCTCCTCTCAGTTCAGCTTCCTCCACTCATCACACCAGGATTCTCTGCCTGGACTCAGTGGCTGTCCTCAGGCCTCCCCTGCAGCCTCGGCTTCTTGCTTTCTTGGAAGACTATCTCAGCCAAATTGTCATGGGACTGGCTGAAATGAGTGTTTTATCCTCTCTCAACTTTCTGAAAATCATGTTCCAGCCCTGGTTTTCAATCCATTTGAATATCTAAAAGCAATAATTTTAAGCCTCCTTAGAGAAGAAGGTGTATCACAGGGGACCAAAGAGGAAACAATCTGGGGCTATACGAGCCTCTTACACAATATCTAGGAAGTTCAGGATTGACCCAAAGCCAACCAATGTCACACTGCTTAAATGGTAACTATGGCATGCTCAAGGGTTCTGCTGTTGGGGTTTTTTGGATTTTTTCTTTTAATTCTCCTAGAGCCCTTTATTCACACCTCTCTTTGGCAAGGCTAGCTTTCTACCTTGTAGAACAGTTTCTTGTATTATTGTGTTACATTCATAGAATATAAATGTATAATCCATGCCTTCCATGTGCCAGGCATTTTGCTGGCAGCCCATGGAGAGTAGTAAACAAAAGACAGTCCTCATGTGTTTCATGTCTCCTATCAGACTATAAATTCCTTGAAGTCAGCTTGTCTTCATACCGAGTGTCCCTCACAGTGTCTAGCACATAAGAAATATTCAATATGTATTTGTTAAATGAAAGAATAAATGGGTGGAAAACAGATATATTAAAAGTAAAAAGTCTGCACCCCACGAACCTGTGTGGAAGCCTCCTGAGAAGTTACCACCTCCTTTCGAAGTAAGAATGAATGGGTGCTGGTCTCAGGAGAGCATCTCTCAAGTGAAAGCACAATCAACAAAAGATGCTTTAAATTTTACTATCAAGAAGTCTGTAACTTCACTCAGTCAGTGAGTTCCCATACCCCATGACCAATTCAAGTCAGCCTTCTCCCATTCAGAATAAGAGCGAAAGAAAAAAGAGAGTGGGAATACTCTATTTAGGAAATAAAACTCTTTACCCCATCATGAAGACACTCCAGCACATTTCCTCTGCAGCATTCCTTGTGTACATGGGCCACATCTAGGACCAGTTTCTGAATTTCAGTAAAATTAACTTTGGGAAACTTCTGACTCAGTTTAGTAACAGTTCTGAGGGAAGAAGGGAATTAGAAATCAATCTCACTTATCTATCAAAATTCAACAATATTTATAGAATATGACTATAGTTGCAGCTCCAGAGAGAAAGAATTGAAATGTTCCTGTTGTTTAAAAAGTAAAAAAAGAGTGGTGTGTCTTTATTCCTGCCTAATCTTTCATGGCAGTGGCTCTCTGAACTGTCCCCACCAATGGTTTAGAAATGATTTATTTTGCCCTAAAAACTTTCCTGTGAATTGCAGTAAAATCTTTTTGCTGTTCCTCCCCAATGCTGGGCACTTGCGATTATTGTAGTGAGTGGGTGAAAAAAAAAAAGTAAAAGGATAAACAATCAAGAAATGAAACATTCCATGAGAATAATATTCATTTTTTAGCTGGGAGAAAAAAATAGTTCAGAGAATACAGGGAGTGGTGCATATGTGCAGATCAATTAAATAGGTCAAGAAAGTAGAGCAGACCAAACATTCTGATGTGTCATCATGCTAAAACATGTAGTGTGGCCCAAAAGGGAAGTAAGGAATAAAAATGCTTGTTCCTTCGGCACATTGCTTAAAATTTTAAGGGATGCTAGGTCAGACCACTACCATTACTCCCTAGAGTAACTGATAGTGTTCCTGCTGCTCCTGAAGAAGATGGATTTTCTTTATATATTTACAACAGTTAACTTAAGTCACTTAAGGAGAGCAAATGACTAAGTCATTATAATACTGTCCTGACTTATATTTTATTATGAAGATAATTTTATATAAAGCAATTCATAAATTAATCTTTCAGTTTCTAAGGGGTTTGGAGGGTAGTTAAAGTACAATCTGACCTATTTGAAGAAGAAATTCAGTCACTTGGAGTTAACCCCATGACTAAACACCTTAATCTAGGTTTGTGCTATGTACAGTATTTTTAAATGTGTCATTTAACAAGCAAATAGACTTGGAATTCATGTACTAATACTCTTCAACTAATAACTCAGAGATTGTCCTATACTAGAAACATTTTCATCTTAAAAGTGGAAGAATACTTTAAACCAGTTTTGTAATTTAAAATTTTCTAGTTGCCACATTAAAAAGTAAAAAAGGAGCGAGTTAAATTCACATTAGTAATATGTTTTAACCCAATAAATCAAAAATAGTATTTCAGTATGCCATCAACATAAGAACCTATTAATGAGATATTATACCTATTTTTTCATACTAACTCTTTGAAGTCTGGTGTATATTTTACACTGAGGCACAGGTCCTTATTCAAGCTGCCCAGGAACTATGTGTGGTCCATGGCTGCAACTCCAGACCATGGGTAATTCTGATTCTGATTCCTGACCTCAAAGTCCCATTGGTCAAATTGAGATAACTAGCAATCACTGACATGGTGGACAAATAGGTGTAATGAAAATAAATCATTATAAGGACCTAGAAAAATGGGATTCTGATGACCAGCAATGTGGGCTTCGGTAATGGCTATAATCCCTCGGGGCCTCAGTTCAGTCATGTGTAAAATGAAGAGGTCGAACTATTCAATAATCAAGAAGTTGATTGTTCAACTGTTTGGGCTTTTTTATATTCCTCTTCATCCTAACAACAAAGATAGAAGATAAGATAGGAGTAAATGACAGACTGACAGTCTTCTCTAAGTAGTATGCCATCTAGGCTTTAATAAGGGTTAAACAGCAGACTGATTTGGGCTTCATTCTGTTCCTAGGATGTCATGATTTCAATCACATCTGCTCTCATCAAAGTAAAGTTTGTCCTCTCCAATAGCGACATTGAGAAGGATGAACTCAAATGTCCAAAATGCTAGATTTGCAAATCTCACCTTCTCCCCTAGCTAGAGCTTAAACTTACATGGCTCGCAAGGTTCGGGATCCAAAATTTCTCATTACTGCACATATATGTTGATTTAACAAGCTGCTTTCTCTTAATTCTTTTGTAATTGATGCTGCCTAGGCATAGAAGAAACAAGGTGTCTAGAAAGGATGTATTTCTTTCACAGGCTCTAATAATTAGAAAAACAACATATATAGATAAAACATGAAAGTCTGAAAATTTTTTATTAAAAATTATAAATGCAATACATTTTTGCAAGACTTTATTCATCCATTCTTTATAAAGGTTGGTTTATATACACCTATGCCAGACAGATTTATTCAAAATATTTGTGAACAAAAACATTAAACTTTCACCCTTGGAATAATGAATAACGAACTATGCTTTTAAACAAATTGAAGCCCAATAATGTCCGCTCAGCTGCAAAAAGGAAGATTGCATCACAATCTAAGAAAACTATCCATACCTCTAAACCTAAGTATCCTTGTTTGTCAAATGATAATATTTACACCTCAAATTTGTTCTAAGGATTAGAAAAAATATTGGATATAAGCATTTGCCATAGTTCTCTTCTGCTTTTTTCTCACTCCTCTGCTCCTCGTTCCCTCCTCCTACTCATTCTACACCATCCTCTTGCGTATCCTTGTTTTACCTCTTACTCCTTTCTTTCATTTACATTCCCAGCTCTACTTCTGCCTTTTTATCCCACCAAACTCACTCAATAACAAAATCATTGTTGGCTGAATGAATAAATTAAAAACAACAAATTCAGGTGTTTTAGTCAAGGAATATCAGACTGCTGAAATATTCTCCATTCTATTGAAAACGATACTCCACACACATGGCATATTTTTAAGTTTGTTGGGTTTCTATGAATCATAGCCAGATTAAAGTATTGGTTCAGATATCCATACAAATATAATACCTTTGTTTGGAAGCATTCGACTGCATTTTCAGCTTGGCAGCAAGGTGGAATTATTTTGTCATAGTCAGCAGCCAAAGAAAGAATTGTAGGTGCATACAAGAAGGGGTGCCTTCTTGCTATCTCATAGATGTATCTGTGGAATGAAAAAGAGCTGTAAGATTTACAAACACATAAAAATAGGACTACCACTGCCTGAAACTGGACTCTGGAACTTGTTTAAAGACTCAGTGAACAGTCCTTTTTTTTCCCACATGCTGTTAAAAATTTTCCTACCTAAAGATCTCCAGGGAAAAAAAATTCTGACAGCTGATATCATATTCTATTATGGGAATAGAATAAACAGAAATGCTGTCTATGATTCTTATAAAAATGTCCTTTGCAATAAGTCTATTCAGACATGTTTCAGGGGTCAGCAAAGCCAGCCCTCCAGGAAGTAACAGAGAAAGGTGGAGTCTTTTCTACTTAATGCAGAATGTCATGATCACTGGCCGTCTGCACTGCAGAGCTGTTGTCAGGGCAGTCTCTCCCTTGCTCTGATCTGGTCAACAACATGGAAGTAGGAAGTGACTTAAGGGTTAGATACTGGATTTCCCATCAGAGGACCTGGGCTCAAATCCCAGCCTGGGAATGTGCTAGCATTTTGCCCTCATCCAATTCTTAACCTTCTAAGCTTCAATTTCCTCATCTGCAAAATGGGAAGAATAAGAATGAAAAGGAAGAAGGAGATTCTGAAGCCTGTTTGTGAGCATTAGTCTGAGCACACGTAAGCACATATGTTCCTACAACATCCTAAGTGCACAAAAATCACTAGCCATTTTTATGTGTCTTAAGCATTCCTGGATCTCTAACATTTTTTTATTTCCAGACAATTTGGTGAACATGAGAACACTAAATATTTGGCTCCAGAAGGAGTCATTTTTTTGTAATACTAATACATCCTTGGCAAGCTAAAATAGAAAGATTAGGAGTGAAAAAACAGTGTATCTCAAGAGACTAAAGGAACAAATGATGTGTCTGGTGTGTCCTCTCCTGCGTCTGTCTAACACACTATGGAAACAGTTACACTCAAAGTAATTTATCTGATTTCCTAGTGCAGGACATTAGCAGATGCAAGGCCAAACATTGTTTTTCACTTTTCCATGTTCTGTAAATTGCAGAAATGCTAGATTCTGCTCTATACTGCTCCTTGTCTTGGCTTTTAATCCACCTTGAAATCAGATCCTTACCGGTTCATGAACATGCCCCTGTTTTCTTCATAAGCTTTACAACTCGTAACAGGTTCTGGAACCTGGAAGGGTGGAATGGATGCTGGAGTGGCCTTTTTATGTGCCAGTAAACAGGTAAGTCTTTCTTCTTCACTTTGGCTGCAACAGTCTGAAAATCCATACTTTTCAGGAATTTCCTTCTCATGGCAAATTTCTTCCAGAAAGGCAGATAGCTAGAAGAAAGATTTGTTTTTAATGAAAGACAGCTAAATTTACTTCAGAATTCTGTGAGACATGTGAAAAAATTTCTACTATCCCAAATCGTAGCAATATAATTAAGAAAATAATTCTCCAAACAAATTCCAACATACTTAGTTTCTGACTGATGAGGGCTTTCTTTGTTGCCTTTAGAGAAATAGAAATTTAGTTTCCAACCTTGAGTAATACACTATTAGAAAAAAAATGTATTTTATTTTAAAAGGAAAAAGGTCAAGCAATATTACATTCCCCCTCAAAATGCGAAATATTTAATTTTCCTGATTTTTATAATTTAATGAAATATTAATTTCCCCTGTTTTTAGTTCCCCAACAATTTTATGCCATAAGCTTTTTTTGTATTTAAATCACTTCTCAGACAGATATATGTTCCATGTGGCATTGTTATGATAAAGCATTGACCTAAAATTGGATGCTATTAAAATCAAAATAATTTGAAATGAGATAAAAATAGCATCAACCACTTTTGAGTTGTAATTACAGATTTAACTGAAATGCTTTTAAATTCATATTTTAAATGTTAAAAATTCATTGCTGCCATAATTTTACCTAAATCAGATGTTGACACCAATAGTCTGAAGAAGGCCCCTGAGAAATATATTTGTTTTCTTCACCTCATGAAAGTTTTTATTTAGCTTTTATGAAGTGCTAACATTTAGAGAGGCTAGGGAATCTTAAGTAAGACTTCCAATTCCCTATCCACATAAAAATAATGCCTTTAAGTTTACAATGATAAATCGCCAGTCTGTGACTTCACCCTGATCCTTTCATTGGATGTAAAGTTGCAATGTGGAATGTATTTGCTTAATTTAAACTTGTTTTTAAATTATCAAGACAAGCCAAAAACAGAGATGCAAAACAGGAATTTTTATTAAATCATTAATTTTAGAGTTGGAAAGTACTTTCGATCTTTTAAAGAGCATCTCCTCTACAATTTCCAGACATACTGTCTTTTGGCCACTTCATCAACCCCACCATGACAGAGGATTCTTCTGGCATTTTGTTCCTAACTGACTGGATAGCTCTAATCATTATAAAGTCTTAGTTCTTTTCTATCTTGAGATAAACAATAATAATTACTATCTGTTGATCTACTACATGAAGATACTCTTATTAAGAAAAGTATTCACTGTTTATCTACAATTCAAATTATAGTGGGCTTCATATTTTGTTATTGTTCTTTGTGTTTGCTAAATCTGGAAGCTCTAAATATGTGTAAGGTGCCTCAAATTCACTATACTGTAGGGTATAGTGTAATGAAGCCACTAAAGGTGTTAGTTCTGGAATGTGATGGCCTCATTTAAATCCTGCTTCTGGGCTCCCTTAAGAAAGTTACTTAACCCTTCTGTGCCTCAGCTTCCACAACTGGAAGATTGGCATCTATCTCCTAGAATTATTGCAAAAATCTAATAAATTAATATTTGTAAGTAAAACTGATATCTGCCAGTAAGCTCCAGCCAGTCTCTTGGCTCACTGGAAATCCATTCTGATTTATCAATGTTATGCTCTATGTCATAACATTTAAATTATCAGTGGGTATGTACGCTCCCTAGAATAATGCTTATCACATTTGAGTGTTTCATAAAAATTAACTCCTACTATTGTTATGTATCAATCTCCATTGGTTGGAAGCTATTATTATTCTTTATTTTAGGGATATGGAAACTAAAGCTCAGAGTTAAGTGATAGGTCCATGGTCACCCACAGGTACTCTTATTTCACAAACTTAGCTCTTAGTCACCATGCTAATATTGTCTTTTTTTAATAGATGACCAATGTTTTCTCTTCTGCCCTCCTCAGCATTTCAGAAATAATTTAATCCCTCTTTAATACAAGAGGCTTCAAATATTTAAATGTATTTCTCATGCTATCACTGTATCTTGTCTGCTGTATGCTAAATCTTGGTCAATTATCACAGGGTCTTTTATTATTACCATTATCATTATTACTATTATTCACTCACCTGGCTTTCTAAACACCCTGCAGGCTGCTCACTGCCAGTGGATTTCTCAATTACAGTAAATACATCTTTCACCATTTTGTTTATTTCTTTATAAGTGGCTTCTTGAACAAACTGAGCAAAAAATATGGTAGCTCTGAAAAAAAAAATAGGAATGATTAAAGAACAGACTTATATCAAGCTTGTTTTTCCCAGGTATTTGTTTGTTTTTATTCTAAGCTGTGACCTGTTTAGAGTGTGCAATTTGCTAAAAAATTATGTGGAATTAGGTTTTAGTCATCCAGGAGGAACTGTCAGTCTTCCTCTTGTCCCCTTCCACAATAAATATACACATGTCTGTTAAAAATCAAAGTAAATGAATTTTCCGTAAGAGTGGTTCCTCCTTTTGCGGTCACCCACCCACTGCAGTGCAGCCATAACTGAGGGTAGCTATATTCTTTACAGCTAAATTCTTTAAGCAAAGAATTTGTTTTTAGACCTCTGCCTGTGTCTACTTCCAGCACAATTAAGGTCTGATTTGAGACTCTAAGACTACAGTAGTCATGGATCGACTCAAAGATTGCTTCAGCGTGTTTCTGTTGGCAAGCAGAAGCAGTAACGCAGTACTTAAAATTCCACCTTAGACACTTCAAAAAGGAAAGGTAGCACTCAAAAGAAAGACATACTCTCTACAGAAAACAGAAAATAGTTTTCCCTCCTATTATTTGCTACTAGGATTTAAATAGTGTTCAAAATAGAAAATACTGTGGTATCATTCTTTTGATACTGAGGAGAAAAATTCCTGAATTTATATGTAGTTAACACGATCAGACCTTAATTTTCAGTTTCTAAAATGTGATTTGGTTTGTCCCATGGAATTTCAAGGAGTCTAGAGGTTAACATCAACAGCATGGGTCACCCTCTTCAATATTAATTTGATATTCCACATCAATAACTTGACATTGTCCAATTTGGTTTTGAACTTTTAAAAACCCATAGGGCTATACAACTTCATTCAATTACCTAACTAAAATTACCATCACTTTGCATTTTTAAAGTGCATTTATACAAGCAAAACTTACAGGTCGACTAAATTCATCTCTGCAGAACATTGGGAAGAATCCAATATGGAAGCTGGAAAGCAAAAAAAACTTCATGAGAAATGGTGGTTTCAACTGCAACCGAAAAGCCACCATTGTTACATATAAACATTACTATTTAAGTTAGGACTATGCAATTTTAGAACTGAGATGATATTAGGGATCATCTATCCATACATCCTAATTTTGTACTTAAGAAAACTAGCAACCTAAGGAATCAATTTAATAAGAATCATTTACAGTAGACCGAACACTGAAATCCAGATTTTATGTCTTCCAATTGTTTGGTTTTCCCCTTTACTATGATGTTCTAATTGGCTTGGAGATCAAGTAATTAAATATATATTTCAGTCACCCCTTTGAAAATGATTACACCACAGTTTGCTTGCCCATTTGTATCCCTGTCACCATTTCTTCTTCAAACAGTCAAATAAGGACCCATTTTTCTGAAGTAAACAATAAAAATGTTATTTATTTACCAGCCTGAAGGGGTTTTACATACACACACACACACACACACACACACACACACACACGCACATATACATACATCAAATGTTAATATGTACTCCAATAAGTAATGCACAAAAATTAAATTCAACATGGAGCATACAAACCATTCATACATACTGTTAAATACTGCCATGATTTTTTAAACCTTTAGTAACAACATAAGTTTATCATTCATTTAAAGATATTCACTAAGTAAATATTTTTCCTCTGTGTTGGATAGTAAGTATGATAAATACATTAAAACAAATGAATAAATGCAAATTTGAGAATTTTTATATAGAAAGAAGGCAAAAAAGAAAAATGAAATGTCTCACCTATTCCATATGCATTCTTATGCATTGTTCTAGATTCAGCAAAATTCAGTAGGAAAATTAAAAAAATTGATACCACCCACTTCATGGTTGCTAGCTTGTTTGTTGGTGGTGATGGTAGGGGAAGAATATTGAAAATCATGCTGAAATTATTTTATACCCTTCTCAAGAATTGCCTGTTAATTAGTAATCTTTTGTTAGCATATAGGTATATATGTTACCTTATTTCCTAAGGTTGCAAATGGGACCACTTGCCAATAATTAACAGCATAGGGATTATTTGCATTTTATGTTCAAGGACACAGGCCTCTTCAGGGAAGAAGAAGGAAAAATACTTGCAAATTCATTCAATTTGCAAATTAACAAATATTCTTCTCAAACTATAGGGTATTCAAAGAGATTTTTCCATAAATTGCACAATAATTAATTCCTTTCAAATTAAAAAGCGAATGGGGCCATAAAGAAAAGACTCCAGACTTTGTATGAAATTCAACTAAATGTATAAATTCATTTAAAAAATATTAATTGAATGCCTTATCATATGCCAGGCACTGGACCCTTGTTTGACCAACTAAGACACTTCATTGAATAATACATTGCTTGATTATGATGTTGTTGTTTAGCACAAAAATCCTTTTCACCTGATTTGTGTGTCAATAAAGTCCATTTTTAAGTATTTAGTATGCTGTATGTTGCTTAATACAGAAAACTTAGGGCACAAACTCTGATTAGCCAAGTCCTATATCATTTTATTTGTTGTAAAATAATTTTGTATGTATGTCGAACTGCAGATTAGGTTATCTGCACTATTTATTTGAGCTCTCAAGATGATTATGTTAATAGTAAATAAAGAGCACTTACAAATGCCACCTCATTCTAGGAGTGGCTTACCTCATATCTTCCCCATCTCTGAAAGTTCTAAAATCACTGGAGGAACTTAAAAAATTCGCAGTGCCTAGACTGTACCCCAGAGCAAATAATTTAGTATCTTTGGAGGTGAGACCTAGATATCAGATTATTCTAAAGCTTCACAGATTATTCACTATTCTAAAGTTAAGATTAAAAGCCAAATGGGCAAAAGTAGGAAATAAATAAATAAGGTATATTTATAAAATGGAGATGAGGGAACTTACTCTATAAAGGGAATTTTCAGCAAAGTTGTCAAGGAACACCATTTTAAGAGACAAGCAAAAAAGAGGAGATTTGAACCATAGTTTGTCTACGAATTGCAAATAATCCTTGATCTGTATGTGTCATTGTTCAAAGTTTGGTTCTGAGTTCACAGCTTGCAACTCAAAGACCTTTTAAAACAAATTTACACCTCATCCTAAAATAGCAGAGACTACAAAGCGAAGTTAATAAAAATCATGTTTGTGGTTTGAAACCATCCCTCTTGTTATGAAAGGGGACAAGATTGTGGTAAGGAAACCAGTTAGGACGTTTTTGAAATAATATAGTCCAGTAAGAGTCCCGGATAAGAGTAATACTAATGGTAAATGAGACTTAAGGATGAAGTTCAGTGATATGAGCTAAAATCAAAGGGACTTACTTACTGAATATATGTTCAGTTTTGGATCTATTGACCTTAAGACAGAATGGCCAGTTTGCTCAAACAGTACTGGTTTATGAGTTGACTTAGTGTAATTAATTATTAAGCAGAACATGTTGGTTTGCATGTTGAAGTATCCTTAAGATGTACAAGTGGAGAAGTTGATGGGCAGCTCAATAGTGCTTCCAGTCCTTTGGAACAAGATTAAGGCTGGAGATGGAAACTGAGGTATCAATTTATAGACTGCTGTTATAGCTATGTGATTGAAAGAGAAAGAGAGAGTGTAGTAAAAAGAGGCACTGTGAGGGGCACCACATTTTAAGAGACAAGCAATAAAGAGGGGCTTTGAATCAGTTTGTCTACTAATTGCAAATAATCCTTGATCTGTATGTGTCATTGTTCAAAATTTAGTCCCAAGTACACAGTTCACATCAACTGTTTTCCATTCTCCAACTAGAGAATATGTTCTCTAATTCTGATTCTGTTTATATTCTCATAAATCTAGGAAACCGCTCAGAAGGAACATACCATAATGAACTGGATTTTGGTATTAGAATGTAATCTTGGCTGTGCCAATTATTAGCCATGTGACTCTAGGCAAATAATATAATTTCTCTGATCTTTGATTTTTCTCACATATATAATGAAAATGATATTTTCTGTTTTTTTTAATCTAGGCAGTATAATGTATTTAAAATGTTTGATAACCAACAGACATTTTTTAAAAATAGCAATAATTATTATCATGATTAGTGTTGTTATTAAGTGTTAAATATTAGATGTTCTCTTCTTCAAAGAAGTTAAGCTATATATGTGGTTGCTAGAAAAATGTCTTCTCTACAGTCAGTAAAGGGCTGCCTATTCTTTCTGGAATCTATTTCATTTTTTTAAATTGAAGTATAGTTGATACACAATATTATATTGGTTTCAAATACACAACACAGGGCTTCAACAGTTACTCACATTATTAAATCCTCACCTCAACTACTGTAGTTACTATCTGTGAACACAGAAAGATGTTATATTCATTGGCTATATTCTCCATGCTATACTACTATGCCCATGACCAACATATATTATGATTGAGAATTTTTGTGCCCTTTTATCTCCCTCACTCTTCTCACTCACCCACACCAATGCCTCCCCTGTGGTAACCACCAGTCACATTTCTGTTTCTTTGAGTCTACTGCTATTTTGTTCATTTTATTTTGTTTTGTTTTAAGATTTCACAAATAAATAAAATTATGGTATTTTTTTTCTCCATCTGACTTACTTCACTTAGAATAGTACCCTCTAGATACATCCATGTTGTCACAAATGTCAAGATTTCTTTCTTTTTAATGGCTGAATAATATTCCATTGTGTATATGTACCACTTCTTCTTCATCCATTCATCTATTTGTGGACATTTTTGTTGCTGGCATAACTTGGCTATTGTAAATAATGCAGCAATAAACATAAGAGTTCATGTATCTTTTCATATCAGAGATTTTGTTTTCTCTGGGTAAATTCTTAAAAGTGGAATTACTGGGTCAAATGCTATTCTTATTTTTAGTTTTTGAGAAACCTCCATACTGTTTTCCATAGTGGCTGAACTGATTTACATTCCCACCAACAGTGTAGGAGAGTTCCCATTTCTCCACATCCTCCCCAACACTTGTTATTTCTTGTCTTTTGGATAGTAGCCATTCTGATTGGTGTGAGGTAATATCTCATTGTGGCTTTGATTTGCATTTCTCTGATGATTAGTGATGTGGAGCATCTTTTCATGTGTCTATTGGCCATCTTTATGAAAAATTTCTTTTCAGGTTCTCTGTCCATTTTTAATTTGATTAGTTGTTTTTTTGGTGTTGAGGCATAATATCCTTGCAAATAATCTTTATATATTTGGGATGTTAACCCCTTATCAGATAAATTATTTATGAATATAGTCTCCCATACTGTAGGATGGCTTTTTGTTCTGTTGATGGCATCCTTTGCTGTACAGATTTTTAGTTTAATGTAGTACCACCTGTTCATTTTTTTAATTTTGTTTCCCTTGCCCAAGTAGATGTGTCCAGAAAAAAAAATTGCTCGTGCTTATGTTCAGGAGATTTTTGCCTAGGCTTTCTTCTAAGAGTTTTATAGTTTCATGTCTTATATTTAGATATTTAATCCATTTTGAATTTACTTTTGTTTATAGAGTTAGACAGTAATCAATTTCATTCTCTTGCATGTAGCTACCCAGTTTTCCTAACACCAGTTATTGAAAAGGCTGTCCTTTCCCCATTGAATATTCATGGCTCCTTTATTGTATATTAATTGACCATTTATACATGGATTTATGTCTGGTCTTTCCACTCTGTTCCACTGAACTATGGATCTGTTTTTATGCTAGTACCATACTATGGATTTATGTCTGGTCTCTCCACTCTGTTTCACTGAACTATGG
This sequence comes from Manis pentadactyla, assembly GCF_030020395.1. Taxonomy (NCBI): domain Eukaryota; kingdom Metazoa; phylum Chordata; class Mammalia; order Pholidota; family Manidae; genus Manis; species Manis pentadactyla. The sequence continues at coordinate 60,062,987 of NC_080023.1, read as the reverse complement.
ATCTGTTTTTATGCTAGTACCATACTATCTTGACTACTGTAGCTTTGTAGTAGAGCTTGAAGTCAGGGTGAATGATTCTCCTAGCTTTGTTCTTCTTTGTCAGGATTGCTTTGGCTATTTGGGGTCACTTGTGGTTCCATATGAATTTTAGAACTATTTGTTGTGGTTCACTGAAGAATGTTGTTGGTATTTTGATAGGGATTGCACTGAATCTGTAAGTTGCTTTGGACAGGATGGCCATTTTCAAATATTAATTCTTCCTATCCATGAGCAAGGGATGGAGTTCCACTTATTTGTGCTTTCCTTAATTTCTCTCATGAGTGTCTTACAGTTTTAAGAAAATAGGTATTTCACTTCCTTGGTTAGATTTATTCCTAGGTATTTTATTCTTTTTGATGTAATTGTAAATGGAGTTGTTTTCCTGATTTCTCTTTTAGCTAATTTGTTTTTAGTATATAGGAATGCAACAGATTTCTGTGTATTAGTTTCGTATCCTGCAAATTGCTGAATCTGGTTATTAGTTCTAACAGTTTTTTGGGTGGAGACTTTAGGAATTTCTATAGATAATACCATGTCATCTGCAAACAGTGACAGTTTTACTTCTTCCTTACTAACTTGGATGCCTTTTATCTCTTGTCTGAGTGTCATGGCTAGGACTTCCACTACTATGTTGAATAAAAGTAGTGAGAGTGGGTATCCTTGTCTTGTTCCTGAGAGGAAAAGCTTTCAGCTTTTCACCATTGAGTATGATATCAGCTATGGGTTTGTATATGACCTTTATTATGTTGAGGTATGTTTCCTCTGTAGCAATTTTGCTGAGAATTTTTATCATGAATGGATGTTGAATATTGTGAAATGCTTTTTTAGCATCTATTAAAATGATCATATTATCTTAATCCTTCTTTATTTTTCATGTGGTGTATCATATTGATTGATTTACAAATATCACAATATCCTTGCATCCCTGGAATAAATCCAACTTGGATGTGGTAAATGATCCTTTTGGTGTATTTTTTTAATTCTGTTTACTAATATTTCCTTGAGGATTTTTGCATCTATGTTCATCAGAGATATTGGTCTATAATTTTCTTTTTGTGGTGTCTTTGTCTGCTTTTGGTATTAGAGTATGTTGGCCTCACAGAATGAATTTGGAAGTATTTCCTCCTCTTGTACTTTTTGGAATACTTTAAGATGAATGGGAAGTAGCTCTCCTTTAAATGTTTCATAGAATAAAGCTGTGAAGCCATCTTGTCCTGGACTTCTGTTTGCTGGGAGTTTTTTAAATTACCGATTCTATTTAATTGTTGGCAATTGTCTGTTCAGATTTTCAGTTTCTTCCTGGATCAATATTGGAAAGTTGTACTTTTGTAGCGATTTACCCTTTTCTTCAAGACTGTCCAATTTATTGGTATATAATTTTTCATATAATTCTCTAATAAGTCTTTGTATTTCTGTGGTGTCTATAACTTTTCCTTTTTCATATCTGACTTTGTGTTCTCTCTCTTTTTTCTTGATAGGTCCGGCTAAATGTTTATTTTATTTGTCTTCTCAAAGAAACAGCTCTTGGTTTCATTGATTTTTTTCTATTATTTTATTTTTGAGGCTCTATTTTATTTATTTCTGCTCTGATCATTATTTTGTCCCTCCCTCTACCAACTTTGGGTTTCATTTGTACTTCTTTTTCTAGTTTCTTTAGTTGTGAGTTTAAACTTTTTATTTTGTATTGTTACTGTTTCTTGGGGCAGGTCTGTATTGCTATGTGGTTCTCTCTTAGAACTGACTTTGCAGTGTCCCACAAATTTTGAACTCTTGTATTTTTGTTTTCATTTGTCTCTATCTATTGCTTGATTTCCTCTTTGATTTGTTCACTGATTCCCTGATTATTAGAAGCATGTTGTTTAGCCTCTATGTGTTTGTGGGTTCTTAAATTTTCTTCCTGTAATTTATTTCTGCTTTCATACCACTGTCATCTGAAAAGATGCTTGATACAACTTTAATCTTTTTGTATTTATTGAGGCTCTCTTTGTGGCTTAATATGAGATCTATTCTGGAGAATATTCCATCTGCACTTGAGAAAAATGTGAAGCCTGTTGCTTTTAGATGAAATGTTCTGTTTATAATGGTTAAATCTATCTGATCTGTATTGTTCAGCACCTGTTTCCTTATTTATTTTCTGTCTGGTTGATGTGTCCATTGGTACTTTAAGTGGTGTGTTAAAGTCCCCTACTATAAATGAGTTGCAGTCTATTTCCCCCTTTAGTTCTGCTAGTATTTGTTTTATATATTTAGGTGCTGCTATACTGAGTGCATAGATATTTACAATTGTTACATCCCCTTGCTGGACTGATCTCTTTATCATTGTGCCATGTCCTTCTTTGTCTCTTGTTACTTTTATAAGTCTATTTTGTCTGATATAAGTACCCCTACTTTTTTCTCCTTATTATTTGTATGAAATATCTTTTTCCATGCCTTTGCTTTCAGTCTATGTACTTCTTTAGGTCTGAAATGAGTCTCTTGTAGGCAGCATATAAATGGGTCTTGTTTCTTTATCAGTTCTGTGACCCTATGTCTTTTGATTGGTGCATTCAGTCCATTTACAATTAAGGTATATACAGATAGGCATGTACTTATGGCCATTTTATTAACTGTTTTCTGGTTGTTTTTGTAGTTCCTCTCTGTTCCTTTTTTCCTCTCTTATATTCATCTCCTATTATTTGATGGTCTTTTGGTTTGTGATAGGATTTCTCTTTTAAAAAATTTTTGTGTAGTTATTATAAGCTTTAGGTTTATGTTACCATAAGGTTCATAGATAGTTTCCTAAAAAGTTGATGGTTACTCTTTTTTGAACACAATCTAAAAGTACTTTTTCTTCTTCTTCCTCCACACTTTATGTATTAGATGTCATGATCTACATTCTTTGTGTATCCCTTGACTGATTTTGTGAATAGCTGATTTTGCTACTCTTGTTTTTTAACTTCGTACTTGCTTAGTAAGTAATTGGTCTACTACTTTTATTATGGATTTATTTTCACTGATGAAAAAATGTTTGGGCTTAAGAACATTTCTACCTACTGAAGTATCTTCAACATAACATAAAAGTCTTGTTTAGTGGTGGTAAATTCTTTTAACTTTTATTTATCTGGGGAGCATTTAATCTCTCCTTCAAATTTGAATGATAACCTTGCTGGAAGAAGATTCTTGGTTGAAGGTCCTTCTGTTTCAGTACATTAACTATTTCATGCCACTCCCTTCCAGCCTATAAAGTTTCTGCTGAGAAATCTGCTGATAACATTATGGCATTGCCTTTACAGGTAGCTGGCTGCTTCTCTCTTGCTGCTTTTAAAATTCTCTCTTTATATTTCATCTTTGCCATTTTTAATTATTATATGTCTTGGTGTTGCCCTCCTGGGGTTCCTTTTGTTAAGGCTCTCTGTGCTTCCAGGTCCTTCATGTTTATTTCCTTCCCCAGCCTGGAGAAGTTTTCAGCAATTATTTCTCCAAAGAGGCTTTCTACTCCTCTGCCTCCCTCTCCTCCTTCTGGTACCCCTATTATGTGAATACTGTTTTGTTTTAAAGTTGCTACATAGCTGTCAGCATCCCCTCATTTTTGAAAATCTTTTTTCTCTCTCTTCCAAAGCTTTGCTGTTTTCATTTCTCTAATTTCCACCTCACTGATTGTCTCCTCACAGCAATCTATTACTCATTCCCTCCACTATATTTTTCATTTCAGTTGCTATATTCTTCAGTTCTCAGTCACTCTTTTTCAACTATTCTATTTCTTATGTGAAGTCCTTCCTGAGATTGTCAATTCTTCTTTTCCTCAGGTCAGAACAGTCTTTATGATAGTTACTTAGAAATCTTTTTCAAGAAGATTGGTGATTTCCATTTCACTTAACCCTCTTTCTGGTGTCTTATCCTGTTTTTTTGTTTGGAACATATTCTTCTGCCTCCACATTTTGTCAGGGTTTCTGTGTTTCTTTCTTTGTATTAGCTCTGCTATGCTTCCTGGTCTAGAAAGAAATGGCTTTATGAATAAGGTGTCCTGTGGTGCACAGAGGATCAAGACTGTTTGCTCACCTCATGCTCTTTACAGTGGATCTGCCATTGCTGTTGGTGGGCTGTGGGCAGGGCCACCTTTCTGCCTGTCTCCTGGCAGTGGCTGATCTTGGTCAGCAGCATCTGACAGCTTCCTCTGTGCCTTTTGTGAGCAGTGCTCCCACAGGGATCATTGTGGGTGGAGCCACCCTCAGCCTGCCAGCCAGCAATGGTAGCTCTTCTGAGCCAGTGGGGCAGGTGGGGCAGGTGCACAGGCAGTGGTGAGCCACTAGGAAGATGGAAGGTGCATTTGGAGCTGGCTCCTGCAGACACTTCCTCAGCTGGGCTGAGAGAGGGCCAGGCAAGCTTGGAAAGCCTCCCTCTCTCTGCCTGCTGGACTGCAAAATCTTCCTCCACCTGCCAGGCAGCAAAGTCTGACCACTGCTGAGCTGAGCAGGCTGGTTGGCAGGTATGCAGGGAAGCACCTCAGAGCTGAGCTGCCAGTGAGGGGAATGGAGCACTTAGGGCTGGCTCCCACAAGCACCTGACCAGTTGTGCTGAGGGAGGTCTGGGGAAAGATAGTCCACCTGCCCTTTCTCCTCTGGAGACAGCTCCCTCCAACCCCCATCCCTTTGTCACCCTTCCTGCTGCTGGTAAATCTTTCAAACTGCCGCTTCTGTGTTGGGTCTTAGTGGGACCAATGGTGCATACCTGTCCTTCACAAGCAGCAAGAGTTTCAGCCTCCAGAGTGCTCCAGTTCTCCCTGGACTCCAGCCCCATTAATCACCAAAGTCCATTGCAATGTTGACTCATGTTCTCTGAGCAGATCTGCAGGGCCAGGTTGCAGGATTTCTGAGTGCTTATCCCTCCCCTCTCCATCCCTCTCCCTTTCACTTGTGGAATAAAATTCATATGTTGAAGCCCTGAGTCCCTATCAATCATTGCTCTACCACTCCATCCTTCTCTGTGTGGTCTTCTCTTCCTCACTAGGTGTAGATGGTCTATTCTGCAGCCTTCGGGTTGTTTTCAAGGTTATTTGTATTTGCTCTAGTTGCTTCCTTGGTGTGTATGTGGGAGGAGGTTTCTGGATTGCTACCCTACTCCACCATCTTTCCTCAAGCCTCTCTATTTCATTCTTTATTAGTTGGAGTGCTTGGTGTTTGAAAGTTTGATTTTTCTTTTATCTCTTATCTCGCTTCCCCTTTGTCAATGATGCTTATAAAATCTTTACTGATCCTTTAAGATTTGTGTCAAATAATTCCCTATGAATGTATATGTGATTACTCCCTATCTAGGAAAGAACCCTCTCACTTTTAACAATTTATAACACCTTTTAGATTGTTTTCTCATGTTCTCCTCTTTTGACCTTTTATCATAGTCATTTGTGAGCTTATTCAATTCTTCCTAGAAACTTGACTTCTTGAATTCAAGGTCTCATCTTTGTCACTCATGCAGTGCCTAACACAATGTCTGGCATAAAGCAGAACTTTTGAAAGTAGGAAATGAATGGTGCTGAGTCAAAATGTCTTCGTCAGAATTTATACATTAACTCTTCACTCATTCATTTGACACAAAAACTTTTTCACCACAGAGAATTAATGAAATATTTCCATTTATATTTTCTCTGATAGTCAGGGTCCAGAGGCCCTGGGACAAATCTGAGGAGGACAATACCTAGGGTCTTAGGAGGAAGTTGATGAATCTGGTTGCAAGTCACAGAGCTTAAAACAAAATCCACAGAACATATATAATCCCCATTCCAGCAGAATGTCCCCAAAGTCCTCCAGCCCAATAGGATTATCTTGTCCCTTTAGGCTTAATTATATTTAGTCCCATGCTGATTCCACCTATTTGCAGATAACCAGAATTACCACCACCATCCTCCCCAGATTTCTAAGAATTCAGGAGCCAGGGAGGACTTTTTGCATTTATCTTCAACACCTCTGGTTCTATTTCTTATTGCTGCTTAATTCTCTTTACCTGAGCTTTATCCTCTCTCCTATATCTTTACCTATGCTTTATCTTCTCTCCTTTATTTTCTCTCCTATACATGCTGTCTCTTCTCTATGCTGAACCCCATGTGGACACCCCTCAATCACATTTTCAAAGAACCCTCAACACAAGTTTTATCAAGGAACTCGAAATAAAACATGAAAAGGCTTTTCCAATTTATATCAATGCCACCTGACTGACTCCTCACATCAAGCCCTTCTTGCTTTTATCTTTTCCCATCTAGCTCTGGTCCTACACTCCCCTTCCTATTACTGTTTTCAGGCAAAGCAAACCATCTCTCCTTTCGTTTAATTTGAACCTATCAACCAACCTTGAAAAGTTAGAAGTGACATGAAGTCAGCAAGGTGAAGTAAGGCATTGATACGAGTTGAGCAGAGACAGAGCAAAGTTAGCTAAGGGCCAATAAGAAAAAAATTTCACAGAAATCTATGGTCCATTAAGAGCATTTCTCCTTATATGACTTGGCTGCTCCTATTAGACAAGGCCTGGGTCCTTAAAACAACTGAGTTGGTCCATATACTGAAATATATTACTTAACTGAGGGAAACATACTTTGATCCTAGGCTTTTGACAATAATTTATACAGAAAAAATATTTTCTAATTACTATTTTGTAATGAGATATACTTTCTCTGATAAAGAAATACTTAAGACCCTTCTCTTCCAGCTGCTACACAATGACAGGTATGAGAAATAACAAAGGGGGTCCTTGGCCTTACACCATCATCCACATAACTGCTGGATACTCCCTTTCCTTAGCAAGGTTGAGGGGTGGCTCATTGTCATAGGAGATTCAAAAAAATCCCCTACATGACTCAGAGATTTCACATATTGTTATGGGCTGAATGTGTACTTTTAAAATTCATATGTTGAAGCCCTCTGTCCCAGTGTGATTATATTTGGAAATGGTGTTTGGGGGAGGTAATTAGATATAGACAAGGTGATGAGGGTGGGGCCCTCATGATGGAATCAGTGACCTTATAAGGAGAGACCCTAGAGAGCTCTCCCTTTCTCTCTCCCACCTCTCTCTCTCTCACTCCTTCCGCACCCATGTGAGGACACAGAGAGAAGATGCCATCTGCAAGAAGCCAGGAAATAAGCACTTACCTGAGGCTGAATTTCAGACTTTCCAGACTCCAGAACTGTGAGAAAATGAATTTGTGTTGTTTAATCACTTAGTGTATGGTATTTTGTTATGGCACCCTACAGTTGCTAAGATACATATATGCACACACATAAATATATTCTTCTCATAGGAAATATATGAAATAAAAAGCTATAACTGTTATCTATTGTTCTCAAGCAAATCAGTTTCCCAGAACACAGACTATATATTTCTAAACAACTCTTCTTTGTTTAGAGAAATGCTGCCTTTGATGTTCCTAAAAAAGAATAAGAGAATATGTGCTCCCCAGTGTTCTGTGGGAAGTAAGAAATTTGCAAATGGATTGCACTGTGGCCTCCTAATTTCTGTCATGAAAAAAGTAATAAAATCGTTCAAAGCACAACTCCATTCCCATCCTCCACACTTTGCAATCATCCTTACATTGAATCAGTTCTGTCTCAAGCAATGAATCTGTTATCCACTCCATCACAAAATTAGGGAGGCCAGCTCTCTCACCCCAAGACTATTCTGAATATAGAAAAGCCAATCCTGCAGCACTGAGGGAAAGCTGTGAGTAAATATCTGGATATCGTTTGTGGCTTTCATTGTTTTCCTTGTTGCAATTCAAAAAAGAAATCAAGGGATCATCATCTTTCCCATCATGTAGAGGCATCTTCATTCTGGCACATATTCTTTTTGACAGTCACCAAAGCTAACTCTGCACTCTGTCCCCCTAAGGCCTCCACTGTAGTGCCCAAGTGCCAAGCCCAAAGACATGGGCCAAACTTACCTAAATCTTTAGTGTTCATCTGCCTCATTGGTGTCCCTTTCCATTACTGAGAGATGTCCTTGACTCCTGATGCTCAACTGTGTGGCTCCTCAAACCACCAAATGTATTACTTCACCTAAGGTGGGTGAGGGCCTTCACCCACCCAAACAGGACGGACTTCCTCTCTGTCACTTATGACACCCAGTGACACTGCTCTTTAATTCAATTCTTCCCTTGCGACTCTTAAGACTGGCTTTTTTAGGAACCAGTCTCTAGAATCCAGATATCTATTGACTAAGTAAATGGATAAAGAAATGTGCAACAAACAGAACTGAGAAAGACCTGAGTGGAGATAAAGGGTAAAAATGGAAAAGTGACCCATTCATTTTCATGCAGTATTTTTCAGATATTGTCCAGATAACTGCTTATAGTCTAGTGCTAAAGAAATCATACAAGGTTCACATGAATTAAATAAAATGGGCAAAATGGCTATTAATCTACCTATATATCAGTCATCATATGTAACATTTTATTAACATAAAATCTTTCATTAGTCAGAGAAAGATTCTACTTCTCCCTGAAGATATCTCTCAAAATACCAAAGCACTTTCTTTGCTGCCATACAAGAATTCATGTATTTATTCATCAATTACTCACACAAGGAAGATAATTTGGATAATCAATTGAACTGATGCAAAATGGCACCATCATATGGAACATTACTAGGCTAATCAGTCTTGGAAATGCGATATTGATGTATATTAACTCGGGAGTATCTTTATTTCACTTTTAAATAAAATATATCATTACTATTATTATTTTAAAGCACAAACTTACATGGTTCAAATCTGCATAAAATTCAATTTAGTATATTGTTTTGGAAGTCCAGGAAATTATTGTAAGTCAGGATTCTGTGATCATATTAGAATATTCATAGAAATATTCGCGTATTTATGGCCCATAGTATAAACAATTTATTCATAAAGTTTTTATTTAATACCCATTATATACCAGGGTATACTAAGTGCCAAGGGAGATGCATGGGCTCTTAATTCATGGTCACTTCTGGTGAAAAACACCATTTAGTTGAAGAGAGAGAGAAATATAAATTAACTGATATCATTCCTGTTTTCAGGAGTCAGAACCACATGTGTTCGAATTTCAGTTTTAGGATTCAGATTTTGCAAATTTAAATGGATATAAAATCTTTCATCCATTATAATTATAATAGAGTATAAATGCTCTAATGGGTCAAGTTCAAAGAGCAAATGAGTATCTGAGAAGGTAATAACTAATTCTTTGCAGGGAAGTTTCTTCAGAGAAGGTGACCTTTGAGCTGAGCTTTTCAGACACAGAAGAGAGAGAGAAAGACATCACAGGTAGAAAGAAAAAGCATGCACAAAAAAAAACACATGGTGCGCTGATCAATATTATGAAATTCAAACTGATTAGAGTATTGGAAGAGGATGAAAAAAGAGATTGGAAAGATAGTTACTTTATAAAGTGACCAGGAGGGGCAAAGAGATTGTTAGGTGATAAGGGAAAGGTAATAATAATTCCTTCTGAATTGCCATGTATAATTTCCATACACTCAACACATCTGTGATAAAACAGCAGACATTTTTTTTTCAAGTGTAGTAATAAAGATTACCAGCTATTTATTTACTTAGATGACTACAATTAAAAATATAAATATCAGATTCTTTCCAAACTATTTTGTTCAAGGCTCCTTTTTTTATTGAAGCATAGTCAATATACAATATTATGTTGGTTTCAAGAAAACAACATAATTATTCAACAGTTATCTACATTATCAAATGCTCACCCCAACTAGTGTAGTTACTATCAACATAGAAAGATGTTACAGAATATTGATATATGTTATACTTTCATTCCTATGACTAATTTATGTTATAATTGAGATATTGTGCCTCTTTATTCCCTTCACCTATTTCACTCCAACCCCTCCTCTATGGTAACAACCAGTCTCTTCTTGGTGTCTATGAGTCTATTGATGTTTTGTTCATTTTATTTTGTTTATAGAGTCCACATATAAGTGGACTCATATGGTGTTTGTCTTTCTTTCTGGCTTATTTCACTTAGTACGATATCCTCTAGGGCTATCCATATTGTCACAAACAGCAGGACTTATTTCTTTTTAATGGCTGGATAATATTCCATTGTATATATGTATTGTATCCTCTTTAACCATTCATCTATTGATGGAGACTAGTTGCTTCCATATCTTGGCTCTGGTAAATAAAGCAGTGATACACATAGAAGTGCATATATTTTTCAAATCTGAGATTTTGTTTTCCTTGGGTGAATTCCTAGAAGTAGAATTACTGGGTCATATGGTGTTTCTATTTTTAAAAACAGTTGTCTTATCACCCTCTTAGCGGCCCTTCATAAACCAAATACCTAAAATGTTAACAATAGTAATAAAAATAACTGAGCCCATGTTGCTCAACTCCAGGTGGCACCCTTAACATTTTATTCTATAGAGTGATGTCCTTTGGGTTCATGCAGCACCAGCATGGGCCCGTGGGAACTATACTAATTTATCAATTAAGATTTAGAATAATGTGTTGAGAAGTGATATTTACATACTTGTTTATCTTCCAGTCAGTGTACATGAAGATTATTCCTATGTCCAGGCACCATATCTTCCTGTTCAGGTCCAGGTATCATTTCTTTGTTGGTACCATCTTCCTTATTTTCTAATTATATCTGCCATCTCAAGAAAAAGGTAGCAATGTTGTTATTACTCATGATGTGTCAGCTCCTTGGAACCTACTTGCATTGAAAGAAATAAATCTTGCCTCATAGTCTCTTTTATCATATATTTAACTTAATACTAGTTATATCATGATTCATGATCCATCATGTCACCATGAATTCTGGTTTTCAATGACTCTCTTAAATGCTATTGTGTTTCATTGATGAAAACCACAAAGGCAAGTCTCTGGCCATCTTAATTTACCATTACAACTTTCTTAGCACAAAAACTTAGATCAACACATCTTCCCACTGTGTCTTCCTCTAAACTCTTAGACCATAATCACTACATTTCTAGAATGAGGTCTCTTTCATTGTTTGCTGCACTCCTGCCTTTCACACATAGCCACCAGCAAGGATAATAAGTTAGTGGCATGTAGTGAAGCAAGAAAAGTGACCCCATCCCTGCAAGAGATGCTTGGCAGGGTGTAAGACCCATCCAGGAGAGCAAATATAACTACACTGATGGAGGCAAAAGAGGACATCAACTGGAAAGGCCCAGTGGCATTACAATGCAATGACCTTAGAAGAGAGAAATGTCTACTGCTGAAGACTGCGTGGCAGTGGATGTTGAGTTTGTAGAGGGATTGGAGTGACCACCCTGGGTGTCAGTGGTACACTGGGTAAAGGACACCTGCCACTGTCCATATCACTTTTGTATTACCTACATGGGCTGCCCTATTAGAACACAGAGAAGAAAGAGCTGCTGGATGGACCCACACATGCAGCTCAAACCCGAAGGTCAGTCAACAGCCCAGACCTTAAATTCATTTTGAGTCCAATGTGAGTCATCCAAAACTCACCAGTCATAATCTCACTGAAGAGGATATGAGAAAAATGGGGCTGAACTAAGGAACTTTAGAAAATGATGTTTTGACTAGAAATTATAAGGCAAGAGCAAATATAACTGTACCTAAACACTGAACCCTCATGGTAAATCGGTTGCATGAAGAGTATGGATCAACAATTCTGAAATTCCTTCACATACGTCCTGGAGTTGAACAAATAAGTAAATGAATGGTAGATCGGGGAAGCCAATTTCCTATCAAAGAGGGAAATAACATATAAGCAAGGGAGGGGGGGAGTCACGAATGAACTTTGTGGTCCTGGATTAGTAAGAGACGTCAGTATGACTCATATTTTCATAGATAGATGACAGATATAGATAGATGGATAGACGGTTGGATAGATAGACGATAGAGAAATAATCAGAGGTACGTATAAACATGGGTTGGTTTACAAATCTGCATTTTGTAGCTCTGTTCTCTGAAAAAGTCTAGAAGCAGTGATACCGCATCAATAGCAAGTACACCTAGTGCTCAGATCTTTGTTTCAATGCCATTATTTAGTAAGTAGAACAAGGGATCCTTGAAGAAATGACTGTTTTCAGGTCAGGGGAAGGAAAACTACAAGATGAGCTTGGAACACCTCTAAGTGCCAGAAGATAAAGAAGTTGTTCAAAAAACAAACTACAGTGGCATGTCAAAGGAACACAGGACCCAACCTGAAAAAAAACTCCAAATACCAAAGCTGGAATAATTTAAGCAACAAATTAAATGATGTAACATTGAATTATAACCCAAAGTACAAAATAAGTATATATATGAGTCCACACTTATTTAAATGGTTGAACAAATACATGGAATGAAGTTGAAGTGACAACGTGACAGATCTTTCTTAAGAAGAATTCTAAATAATATATGTCAAGATTTACTAGTCCAGGAACTTCATCCCCTCCTCCCTCACTTTGAGTGCGGGCTGGAGTTAGTGACTCATTTCCAAAAGTAGGGGATGGAAAGGAAAAACTAACAACTTTAGAGAAACCTGGCAAACACTACCTTAACCAAGTGCTCAGTCTTAACATTCTGGACATAAATCATGTGGATATCATGTACCCCTTTACGATATGAGACCAGCACTTCACACACACACAGCCAGAATGATGTGCTTGCCAGGCAACCCTCTCCAAACAGACTGGCTTGGGCTCCTGGACTACTCTTGGGCTCAAGAGTCTGAGCTTCTCTGGGAATGTGTTTGATGCCACGGGAAGCAGGGAAACTGCGCTCCAGGAGTCCTGAATTGGAGTCTGTTTCTCTAAAAGTTTGCATCTGTGCCTGGGCAACAATGCCAACTGGACAGGGAGCCCAGACCCTGTCCTGTGTGGTCCAGTTCTGTGGAAACACCTTCCTCAAAATTTCCTAGGTTTGCCTCTGGGAGATTCAGTGCATCAGGACCCACTGTCTCCATTTCTCCCCTTCCAGGCTCTCTCCTACCCTTGTGAAGACCACACCAAATGTGGCGAAGTGTTTGATACAGTCAGTGTGTGGTTGAAGTAGGTAGGGGTTAGGTGAGGATGGTTGAGGATAACTGTGGATGACATTCCAGAAATTGAGGGAGCCTTTCTTAAATTCATTCCTAAACCTTTTGCAAGCATCATCCTTGAAATGAAACTCTAAAACATTATTATTAGGGACAAAATAAGCAAGTTGTGGGTTGCATGTCAATATGAAATGAATTCTATAACAATTTTTAAAATACACAAATGAATAAGGCTGTGATTTTTAAGTATGTAAATTCATAGACAATGATATGATATCAACAGTTACGTCTGGGAACAGGGAAGAGACTTGGTATTGAGTATAGCATCTTAATTTTTTACAAGAAAATTTCAGCCTCCAGGTCCTGCACTTTCTCAGTTCAATGTCTCTTAATCACTCTTTACTGCACCTTTGTCCAGATCTCCTAACCCTCTCTTCCAGTAATGCTTCTCCAAACTTGTTAAACTTCTTAACACTCTTCATGTCTTATCATCCTAAACTCAAATACATTTCTTCTAGGATGAGGTGTTTTTTTTGTTTTTGTTTTTTTTATCTTGGTATCATTAATATACAATTACAAGAGCAACACTGTGGTTACTAGATTCCCCCCATTATCAAGTCCCCACCACATACCCCATTACAGTCACTGTCCATAAGTTTGGTAAGATGCTATAGAATGACTACTTGTCTTCTCTGAGCTATACTGCCTTCCCCATGCACCCCACTATATTATGTGGGCTAATTGTAATGCCCTTTATTCCACTTATCCCTCCCTTCCCACCCATACTCCCCAGTTCCTTTCCCTTTGGTAACTGTTAGTCCATTCTTGGGTTCTGTGATTCTGCTGCTGTTTTGCTCCTTCAGCTTTTTCTTTGTTCTTATGCTCCACAGATGAGTGAAATAATTTGGTACTTGTCTTTATCCCTCTGGCTTATTTCACTGAGCATAATACCCTCTAGCTCCACCCAGGTTGTTGTAACTAGTAGGATTTGTTTTCTTCTTATGGCTGAATAATATTCCATTGTGTATATGTGCCACATCTTCTTTATCCATTCATCTACTGATGGACACTTAGGTTGTTTCCATTTCTTGGCTATGGTAAATAGTGCTGCAATAAACATAGGGGTGCATATGTCTTTTTCAAACTTGGATCCTGCATTCTTACAGTAAATTCCTAAGAGTTGAATTCCTGGGACAAATGGTGTTTCTATTTTTAGTTTTTTGAGGAACCTACATACTGCTTTCCAGAATGGTTGAACTAGTTTATATTCCCAACAGCAGTGTAGGAGGGTTCCCCTTTCTCCACATCCTTGCCAGCATTTGTTGTTCCTATTCATTTGTATGTTGACCATCCTAACTGGTATGAGGTGATATCTCATTGTGGTTTTAATTTGCATTTCTCTGATGATTAGGGATGTGAAGAGTCTTTTCATGTGCCTGTTGGCCATCTGAATTTCTTCTTTGGAGAAGTGTCTGTTCAGATCATCTGTCCATTTTTTAAATTGGATTATTTGCTTTTTGTTTGTTGAGGTGCATGAGCTCCTTTTATATTTTGGATGTCAACCCCTTATTGGATATGTCATTTATGAATATATACTCCCACACTGTAGGATGCATTTTTGTTCTACTGATGGTGTCCTTTGCTATACAGAAGCTTTTTAGTTTGATATAGTCCCACTTGTTCATTTTTGCTTTTGTTTCCCTTGCCCATGGAGATTTGTTCATGAAGAAGTTTTTCATGTTTTCAAAAGAGTTTGGCCTATGTTTTCATCTAAGGGTTTTATGGTTCATGACTTACATTCAGATCTATCATCCATTTTGAGTTTACTTTTGTGTATGGGGTTAGACACTGATCCAGTTTCATTCTCTTACATGTAGCTGTCCAGTTTTGCCAAGACCAGCTGTTGAAGAGGCTATCATTTCCCCATTGTATATACATGGCTCCTTAATCATATATTAATTGACCATATATGGTTGGGTTGATATCTGAACTCTATTCTGTTCCACTGGTCTATGGGCCTGTTCTTGTGCCAGTACCAAATTGTTGTGTTCACTGTGGCTTTGTAGTAGAGCTTGAAGTTGGGAAGCAAGATCCCCCCTGCTTTATTCTTTCTTCTCAGGGTTGCTTTGGCTATTTGGGGCCTTTTGTGATTCCATATGAATTTTAGAATTAATTATTCCTGTTCATTGAAGAATGCTATCGGTATTTTGATAGGGATTGCAATGAATCTGTAGATTGCTTTAGGCAGGATGGCCGTTTTGACAATATTAATTCTTTCCACCTAAGAGCATGGGATGAATTTCTATTTATTAGTGTCCTCTTTAATTTCTCTTAAGAGTGTCTTGTAGTTTTCAGGGTATAGGTCTTTCACTTCCTTGGTTAGGTTTATTCCTAGGTATTTTATTCTTTTTGATGCAATTGTGAATGGAAATTTCCCCTAATTTCTCTTTCTGCTAGTTCATTGTTAGTGTGTAGGAATGCAACAGATATCTGTGTAGTAATTTTGTATCCTGCAACTTTGCTGAATTCAGATATTAGTTCTAGTAGTTTTGGAGTGGATTCTTTAGGGTATTTTATGTACAATGTCATGTCATATGCAAACAGTGACAGTTTGACTTCTTCCTTACCAATCTGGATGCCTTTTATTTCTTTGTGTTGTCTGATTGCCATGGCTAGGACCTCCACTACTATGTTGAATAAAAGTGGGGACAGTGGGCATCCTTGTCTTGTTCCTGGTCTTAGGGGAAAAGCGTTTAGCTTCTTGCTGTTAAGTTGATGTTGACTGTGGGTTTGTCATATATGGCCTTTATTATGTTGAGGTACTTGCCCTGTATACCCATTTTGTTGAGAGTTTTTATCACGAATGGATGTTGAATTTTGTGAAATGCTTTTTCAGCATCAAAGGTGATGATCATGTGGTTTTTGTCCTTCTTTTTGTTGATGTGGTGGATGATGTTGATGGATTTTCTAATGTTGTACCATCCTTGCATCCCTGAGATGAATTCCACTTTATCTTGGTATATGATCATCTCGATGTATTTTTGAATTTGGTTTGCTAATATTTTGTTGAGCATTTTTGCATCTATGTTCATCAGGGATATTGGTCTGTAGCTTTCTTTTTTTGTTGTGTCTTTGCCTGGTTTTGGTATTAGATTGGTGCTGGCTTCATAGAATGAGTTTGGGAGTATTCCCTCCTTTTCTATTTTTTGGAGAACTTTAAGGAGAATGGGTATTATGTCTTCTCTAAATGTCTGATAAAATTCAGCAGTGAATCCATCTGGTCCAGCGATTTTGTTCTTGGGTGGTTTTTTGATTAACGATTCAATTTCATTGCTGGTAATTGGTCTGTTTAGATTTTCTGTTTCTTCCTGGGTCAGTCTTGGTAGGTTGTATTTTTCTAGAAAGTTGTCCAATTCTTCTAGGTTATCCAGTTTGTTAGCATATAGTTTTTCATAGTATTCTCTAATAATTGTTAGTATTTCTGTGGTGTCTATAGTTATTTTTCCTTTCTCATTTCTGAATCTGTTTATGTGTGTAAATTCTCTTTTTTCTTTCAAGTCTGGAGAAAGGTTTATCTATTTTATTTTCTCAAAGAACCAATTCTTGGTTTCATCAATATTTCTATTGTTTTATTCTTCTCAGTTTTATTTACTTTTTCTCTGATCTGTATTATGTTCCCTCTTCTGCTGACTTTGGACTTCCTTTGTTCTTCTTTTTCCAGTTTCAATAATTATGAATGTAGGCTATTAATTTGGGATTGTTCTTCTTTCTTTAAATAGGCCTGAATTTCTACAGGCTGTCCCCTTAGAACTGCCTTCACTGCACCCACAGAAGTTGGGACGTTGTGCAGTTGTTTTCTTTTGTCTCTCTATATTGCTTAATCTCTGTTTCAATTTGGTCATTGATCCATTGATTATTTAGGAGTATGTTGTTAAGCCTCCATGTGTTTGTGAGCCTTTTGGTTTTCTTTGTACAATTTATTTCTAGTTTTATACCTTTGTGATGTAAGAAGTTGGTTGGTAGAATTTCAATCTTTCTGAATTTACTGAGGTTCTTTTTGTCACCTAGTGTGTGGTCTATTCTGGAAAATATTCCATGTGCACTTGAGAAGAATGTGCATCCTGCTGTTTTTGGGTGTATAGTTCTGTAGATGTCTGTTAAGTCCATCTGTTCTAATGTGTTGTTCATTGCCTCTGTGTCCTCACTTATTTGCTGTCTGGTTGATCTGTTCTTTGGAGTGAGTGGTGTGTTGAAGTCTCCTAAAATGAATGCATTGCATTCTATTTCCTCATTTAATTCTGCTATTATTTGTTTTACACATGTAGGTGCTCTTGTGTTCTGTGCATTTATATTTATAATGGTTATATCGTCTTGTTGAACTGACCCTTTTTTCATTGTGTAATGTCCTTCTTTGTCTCTTGTGACTTTGTTTTGAAATCTATTTTCTCTGATACAAGTACGGCAACACATGCTTTTTCCTCCCTATTGTTTGCATGAAATATCTTTTGCCATCCCTTCTTTTTCAGTCCGTTTATGTATCTGGGTTTGAAGTGAGTCTCTTGTAGGCAGCACATAGATGGGTCTTGCTTTTTTATCCATTCTATTACTCTGTGTCTTTTGATTGGTGCATTCAGTCCATTTACATTTAGGGTGATTATCAATAGATATGTACTTATTGCTATTGCAGGCTTTGGATTTGTAGTTACCAAAGGGTCAAGGGCAGCATCTTTACTATCTAACAATCTAATTTAACTCAGTTATTATGCTATTATAAACAGTCTGATGATTCTTTATTTCTCTCCCTTCTTTTTCTTCCTCCTTCACTCTTTATGTCTTAGGTGTTTTATTTTGTACTCTTTGTGTTTCCCTTGACTGATTTTGTGGATAGCTGATTTTATTTTGCATTTAGTTAGTATTTGGTTGGTCGACTTTCTTTGCTGTAGTTTTATTTTCTCTGGTGACAGCTATTTAGCCTTAGGCATACCTCCATCTAGAGCAGTCCCTTTAAAATACATTGTAGAGATGGTTTGTGGGATGCAAATTCCCTCTACTTTTGCTTGTCTGGGAATTGTTTAATCCCTCCTTCAAATTTAAATGATAATCTTTCTGGATACAGTATTCTTGGTTCAAGGCCCTTCTGTTTCATTGCTTTGAATATATCATTGCATTCTCTTCTGGCCTATAAGGTGTCTGTTGAGAAGTCCAATGATAGCCAGATGGGTTTTCCTTTGTAGGTGATCTTTTTTCTCTCTCTGGCTGCTTTTAATACTCCTTCCTTCTCTTTAATCTTTGCCATTTTATTTATTATATGTCTTGGTGCTGTCCTCCTTGAGTCCCTTGTGTTGGGAGATCTGTGGGCTTCCATGGTCTGAGAGACTATTTCTGTCCCCAGATTGGGTATGTTTTCAGCAATTATTTCTTCAAAGACACTTTCTATCCCTTTCTCTCTCTTTTCTTCTGGTACCCCTCTAATGGGAATATTGTTCCATTTGGATTGGTCACACAGTTCTCTTCATATTCTTTCATTCCTAGAGATCCTTTTATCTCTCTCTGCCTCAGCTTCTCTATATTCCTGTTCTCTGATTTTTATTCCATTAACAGTCTCTTCCACCTCATCCAGTCTGCTCTTATATCCTTCCATTGTTTTTTTCATTTCTGTTGTCTCCCTCCTGAACTCATCCCTTACCTCTTGAATATTTCTCTGTAGCTCCATGAGCATGTTTATGACTCTTATTTTTAATTCTTTTTCAGGAAGATTGGTGATTTCAATCTCACCAAGGCCTCTCTCTGGTGTTTGCCCTCAAACTTGCCATTTTAGACTGAACAAGGTTCTTCTGCCTTTTCATGATGATGGGAATGGTCACTGGCAAGTGGCGCTTGTGTCTGCTGGGAGAACAAAGTCACTTTATGCTTGCTGTTTGCCTTGCCTGTCTCCTCTGTCTGTGCCAGTCAACCGTGCGCAGAGAGCAGCCTCTGGGTTTGGGCCAGTTAGCCAAGTGCAGGGAGAAGCCTCTGTGTTAAGCTGTGTGGTTGCTGTAGGTGGGGTTGCCCTCTGGCTGGTCTGCAGCAATGGCGGATCAGCCAGTTTGCTTGCAGTGCCAGCAGTGGGGGAAGGAATGGCAGGCTGCTTACCGTGGTAAGGGGCCTCAGAGCTGTGTTGCCAACCAAGGGGTTAGAGAGCCTTAAGTTCCTTAAAGTTCCCAGCCTGCTAGACTGTGTATGCCAGGACGATTTTGCCCTCCTGTTAAACCCTTGTCCCGTTAAGACTTTTAAAGTGCCTGCTTTTCTGTTGCCCCATGGCAGCTGGCTGTGGGGACCTGTTCATGGTCTTAGTATTAGATTTTGCTTTTTCATTCCTCAATTATCCAGAGCACCATGCATTGTGTGTCTGTGCTCCCAGGGCAGACCACCAGGGCTAGTTATTCAGCAGTCCTGTGCTTCCACTCCCTCCCTGCTCTGATTCTTTTCCTCCTGCTGGTGAGCTGGGGGTAGAGGAAGTGCTCGGGTCCCATGGGGTCACAGCTTTGTATCTTACCCTTTTCCGTGAGATGTTGGGTTCTCACAGGTGTAGCCTGGCTCGTGTACTGTATCTTCTGGTCACTCTTTTAGGAATAGTTGTATTTGCTGTATTTTCAAAATATATATGGATTTGGGAGGAGATTTCCACCCCCTAGTCACGCCGCCATCTTGAGAAGGATCTAGTTTCAGTTTTTTTCTCCCCAATTCAATTAACTACCCTTATAATCATCTCTATCTTCTTTGTCTCCCACATTTCTCATTGAGTCCTAGTAGTAAGGAAAATCCATGCCTTACCTTTACCAGTTTTTATTCTGTAATTCAGAATTGTCATACTATTAAAATTCTACATCGAATGTTATGATCCATAACTCAGAAGAGCATTAATGTTTGTTTTAATTTAGAAGCCCATAAGGAATTAGAAGTCCCCCACTGAAGCAGGGGAGAAGAGAACAGTGGGACTTTCTCAGAACTTACATATTCAGGATGACAACACATCTTTGAAAAATAACAGTCCAGGACAATTATGTTCAATTCTTTTCATTACTTTTATTAATTGCAGGACAGAGGAAAGAGGCAAATGTTTAAAGAAATTTGTGTTTTTTAGACAGGGTGCTGGTCTTATACCAACAGAAAAGAAAAACAGATGTATAAGCTCTAGGTCTTCATTTCTTTTTCTCTTATTCACGGGGCAGGCTGAAAACAAAAGGATAAATATAACTAGTGTTTATATAATGGTGTGTGTTTTCCAAATCTATTCAGATGAATGCCAAATCGCTTAGATAGTCTTTCTGCAATTTCCACCATTGAAAGACATTCAACCTGGTCCTATACTCTTAACAGTTGAGTTCCTCTGTGGGGCTGGGGGTGAGGACATGTCAGTAAGTACTGAAAAAATCCTTTTACACTGATGTCAGCAGACTTTTCAGGCTGTCATTTACTTAATATCTACCTTTTAGCCTAAATTAATTACAAACAAAAAGAGTGTCTTCTCAAAGTTAAACTTCTGAGAAGAAAATCTTGCCACTTAGGTATAAAACAAATCACTTTTTGAAATGACCAAATTTGCAGAGGTATGAAGTTGCTTCCTTGCTTGAATGCACAATATGTAGGTATTATTATAAGGGCAAAGAGTAAGTGAAAACCTAGACATGGAATAGACATCACAGTCAGCTTGGAAAATATGAAAATAATTCATGCTAAAACTTTTCAATTTTAAAGTGGGCCTTTTTGTTATGAGGAAGTCTATTAAAGTTCAGTATGGTGACGCATTGAAAACTTTGTAGCAAACTATTCTCTATAAAGTAGAAATTCACATAAGGTAGCTGTAGCATATTTTCTAGTGAAATGAATTTGTTATTGAGCTGTTAAGTGGAACCATGTGAAATCATCACTATTCAATTGCTTCTTACCTACAAAAATGCACTTCTGTATGGCCCAGCTTAATACCTAAAGTACTGCACTGTTGAACAACTATGGAGTTCAATGATCTGTCTACTGTATCACATTAGTTCAAAATAGGACAGTGGTTAATTGTCAAGTTCTAGTTAGAATTAATTGTTGCTCTACCTCTTAGTAGCTGAGGGGCCTTCAGTAAGTTACTTCACCTATGCCTTGATCTGTGCCTCCATTTTCTCATCCACAAAATGGGAATAATAATGGTGCTCAACTCAGGAAACTACATTGAGAATTGGCTAATACATATAAAGAACTCAGAACAATGGTTAGCCCTCGTCTATATGGCTCTTGGCAGATGGTCAGTTGATCTTTGCTATATTAATAGAAAGTATAATAATTACTTGTTTTAAAAAATTCAAAATATTGTTACCTGAGATGCTTGTGATTGTGTTGTTTTTAGGCCAAGGCAAGTTGACTTGAAGCAACCAATTTTGGACCCTGAATACAAAGAAATGATAGATTTGGGAAAAACATTAGCATCACTATTAGGATAAAAAATGAACAACTATACAGCTGTTGATGATTCTGAAGTAACTTTACATGCGTCACACCCTTTAATTACACTCTAGTACTAGAATCTCTACTAGGAAGCTTACTGACATCCGTTGCTCAAAAGAATAAAAACAGAACTTTCAAGTCACAGGGGGAAATACTAAATGATTCAGACATTTAAATATAAACTCTCTCAGATCCAACCAAATCACAAACCAGCATTTTTCAAGAAAATGCTTAAATAAATTAATCTCTTGGGTTAACGATGTCTCTACCAAAAGATTTCAGGTCTTACAAATATTTCTATCTATATTTAAGCATCACAACTTTGGAAACAGAACAAATATTACAAATATTTAATAATATGCTCCAGCACCACAAGAGTTTTAAAAAACAAAAGCCATTTAAGTCATTTTGTCAGACAATTGTACATATAATAATATTTCTGTCCTACATGTATGAAGTGTCCTTCAGGTGTATAATAAACCCCTAAGCTCTAGCCTGATTAAATCCAACAACCAAGGAAGTGAAACATATTAAAATGAAGACAACTCCAGTACCTCCTCAGCAAAGCATGCCTCTTTTACAGCAGCTGCACAGCACTTGTCTATAAAAGCTACAAAACTCTCCATAACAGTTTTCAGTTGTTCATCTGTGGCTTTGGGTTTGTGTTTCAACAGCTCAACTAGTGCACTGCATTTGGATGAAAATGAAAAAAGAAACAAAAACAAAGTTTACTCACATAAAGAAAAAAGTAGTGTTGTTTAAGATTGTAAGTCTTGGAGCCAGACAACTCTGGGCTTGAGGCCCAAGTTCACCTCTATAAATTTCAATATTCTCATTTACATAATGAGGGGAATAAAATCCATCTTCATAAGATGGGAGAAAGGATCAAATGAGATAATCTATGTGAATTGCTCAACATCTGTAGTGTTCATAAATCTCAATAAGTCAATAAATCTTTTTTCAGTAAATCTCTGGAAAGGACTATGTCACAGCACTTATACATTATTCTGATTTTGGAAGTTATACTCTATTGAATTTTATAGTGAGTTAAGAGTTAAAAAAGATTCCTTAAATACTTAATTATTATCTTGGACTCTTTTAAAACTCTACTTTATAATCTTATAATCTTTATATTTGGTCTTCGAAATTTACCCCAAAGTGAATAGTAGAGAGGCCATGCAAAGTAACACTATCCAAACTCATGATGGCTGGTGGTTCACTTTCATTGACATCTACACAACCAACAGCGCTCAACAAAGAGCAATATTACTCCTATGTCTATGACCATGATCAGAATCAACCAGAGATTATAGCAACTTATGTTGTTAAATTTCATGCTATTCTAAACCCTTGTGACAGTAACAGGGAGTCAAGCCTCAGAACTTGCATTTTGAGATCTTTCTCATCCAACAGCCATTCTCAAAAGTTACATCTTGGGGGTTTGCCTTGTCTATCTGTTGCCATAAAACAAACTTAAAATAACCATTCATGCCTAGAAATAAATTCCTTGTGATTTCTACTAACTAATTTGCTATCTGCACAATGCATTAGTTAATTGTTTAGCTTTTTCTACTAGACCTATCCTGATACTATTCTACTGCAGCCTTTATCCACAAGATATTCCAAATGATTTGCAGTCAAGATTATAATATAGTTTTGTTTTTTGCTAAGAAAAAAAAAAGCTGTCCATTTCATTCTTGCCAGTTTTATCAGATTAATAAGGCCAATAGTTAAATACTCTTTGCTAAGGAATATCACTACTTCCTAAAAATGAGTCATTTCAATTTATAATTCTATCAAGACTAAAAATGATGCAGTAATGAAATATTCCTTACGATTGTTTCTTGTATTGTTTCTCAGTCTCTGGAAGTGTGCATATATCTGCATGAAAGGTGAATGTTTCAGCACTGAATTCCTTGGGAACATATGTTTCATCAACTTCCAGAGCAGAAAAACATGGTCGTACATTCACCAAGGACTCTGAGCAGCATTTGGTAACTCTCTCACTCACTGGTGTCTTACTGTGCAACACGCACAACCGATTCAGGATCTGGGTTATCTAAAGAGCAGGCAGAACAGCAGAAACTCAAAAAAAGCGTAATTGTCTTCCATGAACTCTAACTTGCCAAGGGGCCAAAAGAAGTCTTATATTTTAACTAGAAAATTTGAATCAAAGGTTGATTTGAAGCAGTGCTTTGCTTACCTTGGGAACTACAAATAATAAAGGGCTTTTCAAAGTCTTTTCTCTTTTAAATATGTTCACATTTTAAGAATAATTCCCTTGAGAAAATAATTATTTAAATTTTAAAAATTAAATTAAATAATTGAGGTGAGTCTTGAGATATGTGTTGGAGTGGTGAAGAAACAGTCTTATACTGAGATATTAATAAAAGACCCCAAAGCAAAAAAAATTTTAACGCCAGAATGGAACATTGAAAATTCATGGAATTTTTTCAAAACAATTTATCATCTTTGCAATCTTATCTAAATTCTCATTCTGATGAGGGGGATATAGTAGGTGACCAAGTCCTGGCTGCCACTACACACACACACACACACACACACACACACACACACACACATTAGTTCAACCCCATTTCTAAAAGTTAGCTTTGTCAATATCTAAAGGCAAATATTCATCATTAACTTTCTATATTTTCAAAGACTCACATAGTCTTCAGCACAGGGCAATTTTTCTGATTCAGCAAGCTTACAGCACTTGGTGCCCACTCTTCCTAGGCTTCTTACGATCTCCACAAGAGTTGGAGTTGACACTTGGGGTACTTTCTTGGTGTAACGAACTAAGAGCCTATAACAAAATGGTCCATGTGTTTTCAGCCAGGCAAGAAACTTCTCTAACACAGTAGGTCAAGCAGAGAACACTTAGCCAAAATCAACTAAAATGATTTTCCATTCATGCAATTATCTCCATCTCCAGGTTACTGGAGTAGCATGGGGGAAGACCTTGTCCTGAGAAACTAGTTAAGCCTAACTTTTAATTCTGCCTGTGCTATATAACCTTAGGAAAGTGACTTACCTTATTATAATCAGTGACAATACATTTATTGATTGCTTCTTTTTTCAATAAAACTTACTGAGAGCTTACTATATATTAGCACTGTGCTAAATTTGAAAGTTGATGATGAATTTTCTCATGTATAAAGTGGGAGGAAATATATCTGACTCAATAGAGATGGTACAAGGATTCAATTAAAATAAATGAAGTATGCAATCAACTTGGCGTGGTATCTAGCATGTAAAAATCATTTAATAAGAATGTCAATCGCCACTGAAACTCAATGTATGACTGTAAGCTACTCAAGGGAAAAGACTATGTTTTATTCATTGTTGTGATCCCTAACACCCATAGTTAGAAGAGTGTTAACATGTAAGATGAACAATAACTATCTACCGAATGATGTGTCCCTTCTTGTCTTTACCTCCATAAATGAGGCTCTATTAGATTAGGATATTATCTGCCAACTTACATCTTACTTCTTCATATTTCAAGAGCTTACTTCTTGAGCTACTGTTATCCAAGTCCTACTATTTCCTGCTCTGAAAAGCATTGCTATGTATTTGTTTGCCCATAAACTATTCCATAACCTTCAAGGGCATCCTCAGTTCCTATATTCCAATATTTGGTATTTTCTCTTCCAGCCTCGAGGCCAATTTTTTAAACAGCACTCAAATATAGGCTCTCCATCCCATCAACTGTTTTATCTCTCCTTCTCTAGTCTTTCTGGATAGAACAGATTAGAAACATGTACTGTATTTTGAGGATTAAAAGTTCTGTGATAGGTGATCTATACATTAGGTTTTAAGTAATTACAGATTGATTAGGAAAAAAGATTACCCAATAAACAAAAAATACTTACGCATTTTGGAAGCCATACTCTCCAAGTTTTTCAAAAAGTTCACAGTTTTTTTTTACTAAGTCATGAGGCTCATCCGCAAGAGGTTTAAGTTCATCCAACTGAAAGATAAAAGAATTGTGTCTATAGCATTCCAGCTGAGGCTGTTTTTCACCCCTTTAAGCAGAATGAGATTGTTCCTCCTTTCTGTCCATAGCCATCTGAGTACATCTTTGATGCTAAATATATTCTAATACATCCGAACTGTATATTTTATTTGGCAAGGCTATACAGTACAAAAGATTAAGAACATGCAAGCTCTGCAGGGTGACTGCTGGTGTTTGAGCCAGGCTGTCTGACTCATTTCCCAGTTGTGCAACTTCACTTCCCATCTCCAAGTTTCAGAACCCTTACCTCTAAAATGGGGATGAAGATGGCACTCACCTTAGAGACTTGCTCTGTAAACCACCTGAGCTCATGAAATTAAAAGTGTTTGGCATATAGTAAAACCTTAATAAATGATGGCTATGATTTTAAGTATCATTAGTATTAAGCCATCTTTCCAGTTGGATCCTGAGCTCTCTAAGACAAGAGATTGTCGGCTATCAGTAACAGTATGGTACCTGGCACATATCAGGTTCTTGGTAAAGAATGACTTTCCTTTGATTCTGAAGTTTGGAAACCACTGTATTTTCCAGGAGTGCTAAATATCCTAAAAATGCTAAAATCCTATTTTAGCATAGCTAAATGTACTAAAAATCCTCCAGAACAGGTTTTCTCTCTTTACCTAATTTCTTGTAAAACCATTCCTAAATTTTTCAAAAGGATTTGAAATATTTAAATGAATAAATTTCACAATCTTCCTTAAGAAAATAATTCTTGATACTTGATAAATCTTTGAATCAGGTTAACTTTTGTTATCCCTAAGTTAAGTCTCTTTAATTAACATTTAAATTTACTTTATCTTATTTTTTTCTCAGTAAAATGGAAAAAGAAAAAGCGTGGTCAAGATTCTGTGAAATTAGAGATTTACTCCCTTCAATTCTTTCTTTTCTAGACTCTTCTAGGCTTTATTAATCATTCTATTTAAGGCTATTTTTCCTATAATGCTTAAGAGCATAGAATTGAAACCTCTCAAAAAAAGATCTAAATTGCTTCATGTAAGACTTTACATGCTTGCATTATTTTTCTTTCTCATTGTTAGAATCATCAGTCAAAGAGCTACATTTTTTTTCCCTTCAAGAAGCCTACCACTGTGGAGTAGCATGTAGGAGGATCATCAGTGGCACAGCATTTCTCCAGCGTGGCTTCATATTTCTTGGCAATTCTCAGTAGCAATGCGACGGAGTGATCAGGATGTCGTCTTGAGTACTCATACAAAAACCTAATCAGATTAAAATAATATAGATTTAATTGGGCAAATGAGCAAGAAAACAAATCACATAACTAACCTCAGTAACTCATATACCAAAGGTCTGAGTTTGACTAACCTCCATACAGTAAAGCTTAGCGGCTAAGGGCTGGGGTTCAGAGTCAAAGGTACCTGCTTTCACGTCCTGGCTCTGCCACTTACTCTGTCACCTTCGACAGGACATTAAAACTGTCGAAGCCTTAGCTTCCTCTTCTACAGAATGAGGATAATAATTGTATCTATCTCACCTATTATTATTATTATATGTATTTCATTTGACTCTGATTATACCTCCAAAATATTCTGATAGATAAATACATATTCTTAAGTTTTTCTTTCTCCTCTCTGTACAAGTGCAATCTTGAAGGGTACATAATTTTATGAACTGTTATTTAGTGTGCATTGTACTACTATAATCCAACAATAAGAATGCAAAGTATACCACCACACTTACTGTGTATAACCATTTATTTTGTCATTTAATTACATGCTGCCTTGTCATGCTACTGGACTTACGGACTTTTCAACTAAGTATAAAGCACTAGTAGCAGACTCCATACTTCTTGATATACTTCTTTGTTGCCCTCAGATTGATAGATAGATAGATGATAGATAATACAGAGTTGGAAGTATAAAGATGTATTACACATATACACACATATATATTTTGGTAAGTTCAAGAAATACTCCTTGAGTGAATAGTATGTATATAATTTATGTATACATAAAGTATGTCTAGAGGTATTTCCAAAATATCCCTATTGAGTTTTTGCCATTAGCATGTAGTATTTTATGAAATAAATTAAACTAATTAATTTTTTCCAAAAAGGTTAAAAGCTGGGAGAGGGAAGGATAAAGAAGCATTGTAGACACCATGGAAAGTGTAGGAACTACAAAGAAAAGCCTGGTTTATCTTTCTAAATCCTGCCACCATATAAAAGCTATGGGAGGATTAATCCTTATCCACTTACGTGCCCAGAAACACATCTTTTGCCTCTTGATAGTTTTTGCAAACTTCCTTATCTTCAGCAAAGTCATCAGCTAATGCGGGCAGGCTATCAGGCAACTTATCTTTTTCCACCTCAGCGATGCAGTGGGACTTTTCCAACAAAGGTTTAGTACAGCACTCCTTCAGTTTAGTGGAGATTGAATCTTGATTTTCACATACGTACTTGCTAAGATCTGCCTATAAGCAAGTTGATAGAAATCATTCAACATAAACTGACATTGCTATATTTTCTCCCCAGAGTTTTAACATGTTGGCAGAACAGTTTGTTGTATTTAAAGTCCATAAACATGTCAATGTACCTTCTATGAACATTTTCAGCCTGTGCTCCTAAATGGAGCACAGATACTGCTACTAAAGTATTTCTACTTGATTAAAAAAGACTAGTCTATAACAGGGGCCTCTATCAGTTATTTATAAACTTTATAGTTCTACTGTTAAGGTATTTGTATTTTAAATTAAAATTGAGTACTGTTTTCACAAACATTCCCACCAAATTAAGTACAGGTATTTTGAAACCAAATCATTAAATAAAATGTGACAGACTTTTGAAAAATTAGTCAAGATCATAGAAGACAACAGTCCACTGTCAGCTATCACCAATGATAGTAAACAAACTAGTTCTACTAACTGAAGCATGTTAAGTTCCCCAAGAGCATACTGAAGATTCTTTACCCTGTCATCTGCACATTCAAGCAGGTCACCATGACAGCATTCTGTGTGGATTTTAGTAAGATCTGTCACTATCTTGGAAATTTCTGCAAAGTCAGCCTTGGGAAATTTCTGGCTCAGAAGAGCTACTGACCTAAAAAGAAAAATTCCCCTGTCAAAATACTAACATGCAATGTTTATGTGAAAGCACTAGGAAAATATTACTTACAACAAGAAAATTCAAGACAAAATAATACATGGAAATAATCTGTAAAATTCAATAGTTCTTATTTTAATGCTAGTTCTGAACCAAATTGTTACCTTAGGACAAAATGTTTCCTTGGGACAGAATTATCCTTTGTAAGAGTGTGTGTGGTTAGAAGTCCTGTGATTCATAAAAGCAGAAATCAAAGAGGGATTTTAAAGGAGGCAGCACAGTGAGAGGCGTCAGGTTTGGAGCCATGCTCTGACTTGCAGATCTGGCTTTATTGCTCATCAGCAGTGTGACTCTAGGCAAGTTACTTAGCCTGTCTTTCTAAACTTCAGCCTCTTCAGAGTTATAATAGCATGCTTAATCAAAGGATTATTGTGAAGATTAAATTAGAAAATGCACATGAAAGCACTCTATAAAGTGGGGCATTTCTAAATCTGATCAAATATGGGACTTGCCCCCAAATAATCACAGCCTGTTTAATTGTGTACCATTTCACATTGGAGGTGTTTTGTTTATTGATTTGGTTGATTTTGGTGGTGTAGATGGCAGGTCACAGGCAAAGATAGTTCAAATGACGGTTTCTAGTAAGTTTGTAAAATGTCTATCATTTTCATTTTATCTCCTATTGGTGTTGATTCACTGTTGACTAACAGGTGAGGGGTTGGGTGAGGGGAAGTGAGGGAGAGGGAGACTTCTTGGCTCAGATATCGAAAGATGCTCCTAGAACCAGCAAGGTAATATAAAAACAGAGGCCTAGGCAAAAACAAGAGATTAAGAACAGAGCTGGAGCTATGAGAATGAAAAGCAACCTTGATGGCTGGATTTATTTATCAGAATATAAAAGGACAACAGACATTCTCAGATAATTGACATGGAGGTTGGGGGGGAGAGGGAGGAGATAAAATTAAAGACCCTGACTACAGATCTATAAAAACAGTGAACCATTGGAACAAGATCCCCCCTAGTCTTTATAAACAAATGGGAGTTTAAATACCTGCTCTAAAAGAAGAAAAAAGGTACCTTCTAAATTCTTTGACTGTTTATTAGAAAAAATATGATAAAATAAAATGCTGAAATGGCATTATTACTCAGATTTTTGCCTCTGTTAAAGTTTTACCTTTTGGCCTAGAAAAAAATATGTGTGAAATGCCATATAAAGGTACAATTCTGTCACTGGAACTATCATCATTTAAGCCATTAAAAGATGCAAACTAAGTTTAAAATACCATGCTTTCAAAGCTCGTTCTCCAAATTTTTCGATACTGGCACACTTGAGTCTCTGTCTGACAGATGAATCCAGTACTTTTTCCCTCAAAACATCAATCTGCAAAAAGGCATAATTTTGGAAAAATTAAAAAGAAAAAGTCTACCCAAAATACTCCTTCATAATTCAGACAAGACTATGCCAAATTAAATTTTAAAGAGATAATTTACTCTAAATTCCCAAGTACTCACTATTGGCAAATAATTATTTTGCTATGTTGGAAGGGGAAAAATTAGTCTGGTCATAGCGGAAGCCTCTAGGTAGTGAAGAACCAGCAGGAAGGCATTGCCAGGAGGAAGGGAACTGAGAGGAAAAGTGGAAGAACAGAGTACACTAATACCCCAGGGAATATAACTTTCTTAACTTCTTAATTTTTCATATAACTCATTTCAATCCCTCCTCCACCAATTCTCACATCAATAAACTTCCTACGGAAGAGAACACAGTTCCTACTAAATATGAAAGAATGAACCCAGGGCTCTAGATGCAGTTAAATTCTTAGCTTTGAATTTCTCCCCAATTAAAAGGGCTCATAAAAACATAAAAACTGTGGCCCTCTGCTGTGCGGTTTTACAAAGGAGTTTCTGAATTGCACTCTAGTGACCAGCACCATAAAAAGAGGTGATTCCCTCTATCAGGTCCACTTTGGCATATCTGAGAAGGCATAAGGTCAGAGGACTTCAGGGAGGGTCAAAGAGCTTTAGGTGGAAGAATAAGGAAGGCTTTTTTGACCTAGAAAAGAATTTTGTATCAGGGACTTAGGTTCCCTAATTCTAGCCAAAGGAATCCTAAACCTTGGCTCGCCCAGGAGCTGGTCCCCTGTCCTTCTGGAGAATACCTTTGGTGTCAGGCAGGCGGCTTTGTCAGCAGCTTGGCAGCATTCTGTAAAGACTTGTTTATATTCCTGAGTATAGTAAAGGAGTTCTGGGGCATAAAAGTAAGGATGTCTTCTGGCAATTTCATATAAGTATCTAGATTTTTAAAAACAAAACCAGCCAGTCATTTTTCTATTCCAGACAAATATTACAGGAACAATTGCAGTCAACAGTCTCCCCAGGGCCTCCAAAACCCAAAGACATCTTATACACCTGTTAAGCTCAGTTTCCACATGATGACTTTGCTTGGTCATTCTTTAAGTCAGTGAAAGGTTTAAGCATATATGTAAATTATATATGCCCCCTACCACATGCATATGTATAAAATAGTTAAATTTTGTTGATACAATATTGACTACAATGAAATCAGTTTTGAGAACTAAATGAATTGTTTTCCTACTGATCACATACTGTTTCAATGAACTCCAAAAGATCTTTGAGCAAACTTTTTATCCTGCAGAATTTTATAGCAGCAAATATTTATCCTTTGAAAATTGTCATTAGAACAAGAGCTTCCAGGTCTTAAGGCTGCAAATACTTTTTGTTATAGTAATCGTTACAATGAGTCTTGACCTGTTTTATTCTTTTTAACTTTGAAGCATAAAAATCTGTGAGTACTTACTTTCCCAGAAATTTTTCTTCACCTTCGTGAAAGACAGCACACATAACATCTGGCTCTGGTGTCACCAGTGGAGGTAAGTCTGGGTTATCATCTTTGTGTTCCTGGAAGCATTTGTTTCTCTCAGGCTCTTGTTTTTCACAGCAGTCAGCCATCTCACCATAGGTTTCACGAAGAGTTGCCACTCCGCACAATTTATCTCCAAAAAGAGTATGCTAAGTGGAAGAGAGCAGGCTTCACATTACTGGGCAATTTTATGTTCTTTATACCCAATTATATTTTCTTTTACTTTCTTTATGTAAAAAATGTAATATACTAGTAAACCATGGTTAGCAAATCATACAAAGAATATTTTAGTAGAGACCATTCCAAAAGTGAGGAGTAACAGAATTTATTATATATTGAGTTATTGCATTAAATTTGGACCTTTTCATTCTGGAAATAATCGCCTCAAAGAATAGTCCATTAAATGAATTCTTTCCATTGCCATTGACTTTTATTATCAAAGTAATTGTAACTTTAAAGAAAATACACTGCCCAATACAGAATTTATTAATTTTCAAAAAAACTCATTCCAAAAGATTCATATTTAGAGCCATAATATTGTTTGGAATTAAAATACTTATTCTGCCTTGAGGGAGAAATACATATAGAGAGAAATAAGAGGAGGAAAGGGTTCAATGATAAATAAAAAGTGGCCTTGACCTCAGAAAGGTATATATATATATATATATATATATATATATATATATATATATATATATATATATATATAGATTGAGTGGTGAGAGAATCATGAACTTCTTCTTGTATTGAAGACCTATCTGGAAATACTAAAAGCTCAAAGTCCTTAGAATGACAGAATGCCCTGATGTTTTATTGTCTTTAAAAATATGAATATCCCTAAAATGAGGAATATATAGTTGTACTATTATTTACCATAACAGAATTAGCACAGAAATCAGTTGAGTGCTTTCTGGTGATAAAAACCATGGTATCACTATTATCCCCTAAGAAAAAAAATCAAACTTCAAATTTTATAAAGAGATTTTTACAAATGACAGAGTTCCCATTTGAATACACTATGACTGTTTTGTGTGGTCTCAATAAAGAAAGGCTTTTAAAACTGTAGGTCTAGCTGAAATGTCTCTAACAGAAGAAACAATGGCTTTCTCATTTTTTAGTGTTCTTTACAAATATGATCATTTGGTAATAATTGAGAATACTAAAATGGGATTTTTTTTCCTTTGAAATGCTCAGGATTATTTAATAGAAGAAGAAATAGTATTCAAAATCAGAATGGACTTACAAGTGACTTATCACAGTTTTCAGCGGACTCATCAGCAACACAGGTTTTTGCAAACTCAACTACTTCATTCGCTAATTTTACATGCTCTTCAAACGGGCACTTCTGGAGATACTGAGAAAAGGCAATCAACACCCTGAAACAAAGCACATAGAAAAATGTAGCATAATAAAATTTTAATATAAAGTACATTGCTATGCTAGAGAACAATGTATCTGTATACGTTCTTTATTTTATACAACTTACTGTTGTACAGGAAGCCCATTCACATCAGCTATTATCTGAGGCCTAACCAGGCATATGTGGCTTTCTAAGCAAAGAAGATACATATTTCTACCATGTGTAAATATATATGGGCATGTCAGTAGATAGATACACATAGAGCAAGCAAGCAAACAAAATGTATTCTAGATAGATCTCATTGTTAAGACTTGGGGTCTTACATAGGTCCTTTGACTAAACAGAAAACAAAACCCACACCCTCATTTGATCAGGTAGTAGGATGAGACTGACCTTTTAAAAATAAAGTATTATCTCATTTTTCACTACATAAAAAAGTGCTAAAATGCTGTAAGAAACTACAGATCTATTTGTTAAGTAATAGAATTTGGTAAGCAAGCTGAAAAGGAACCATCTATTACAGTTTTTCCCTCAGTGCAGGTTATAAAGAGTTCCAGTGCTCACTGTCTAATGCAATAGCCACTAGCCATATGTGATTATATAGATTTAAATAAATTAACATTAAATACAATTTAAATTTTTTATCCTCAGTTGCACTTGCCACATTGAAACTGCTTAATAGCCACATGTGGCCAGTGGTTAATGTAGTAGAAAGCACTGGCATAGAATATTTCCTTCAGTTCAGATAATTCTCATCGACAGCACTGTTCTACAGTCTGGACTCTGATGATATGAGAATGGAAGAACTTCAGAAATACAACCAATGCTACTAGAAACATTAAATTTGACTTGTCAATATTTTAACTTACAGGCCTTTGAGAGTATCTTCTCCCAAATCTTTATATCGATGAGCAATCTCACTCTTGTCTGTAGGGAAAAAAAAAAAGAGATTTGTTTAAATTCTAAAGAAAACAACTAGTTATGATGTTGTTTTATGCTTCTCTCCATTTGACTTAAGTATTCATTTGCTCAAAAATATTGGGGTCTGATTCTCTACAGAAAATCTTAGGATTATGATTAACTATTTCATCTGCATTTAAACAGAAGAGTTGTTCAATCACCAGTGATATTGTTTGAAAAACATTATTAAATTATTCAATATGTATAGCTTTATACTCAAACTTGGACAAGCTCTAACACTCTTGTAGTGTCTATTTACAGCTACTGAAAGGAGAGTCTAAAATGAAAATATAAATACAAATTCTGTTTATAAGATTAACCACACAGGTTTTGTTTTATTTCATTTTATAAATCAAAGTGCAGTGGACTGGCCTTTGAAAATTTGGAGTTATGAATCTATCATAACTATAACTTCAACTATATTCTATGAAGTTTAAGTCACTGTAAGTTCCTTCATGTGTAAAAGTAAATTACAGTTACTAAACAAGGCTCACCATTTTTTCCACCGAGGATGCTAGAAATATATTAATGAGATAATTTCTGTAAGGGTTCAGAAATAAAAGTATCATCATCAGAAATAAAAGCACATCAAACAAGTGCTGAAGGAAAATCTACATCTTAAAATATTCAATGCTTATTAAGACTTTCTTTTACTAACAAAACAAAATAAAAGTCAAACAATAGAAAAATAGAATTCTTACGTGCTTCTCGTCGAAACACACCCTTCGAATAAGCAGAGCTGAAGAGAAAGAGAAGGGAAATAAAGGTAACCCACTTCATTGTGCCGAAGGCTTGAGGGGTTGAAAGAAGAGAAAAGGTAGGAGGAATAGAGAGAAATTAGCACTAATATACTTCTTTAACCAATAATTGTAGATTATTAACTAGACTCATCTTTGTATTTCATTGGCTCCCAACTGATTACAAAATTCACATTATCCTTGCCAAAAAATTGTTTGACAATCCCTTGCGTATGTTTGCCACCTGGAACTGTTTTTTCCACAAGACCTTGTCAATTCATTAACGTTATGTAAAACATCTTATCAAATTTTACATAAGAGTTCAAATGATTTGTACCTATTATTCATTGCCATATTTATCTCTGGTTTATCATTTGAACATTTTAGTTTTCACTATTTGAAGAAATTTAATCAAATCAATGACTAGCTTCGAAATAAGATATACTCAAAGAGCTAAGCTTTGAATTGTAACTATTACTAACTGAAGTGTAACTATTACTAACTCCAAGTATGCTTTTCTTGATAAGTAATGAAAAATTTACACACACACACACACACACACACACACACACACACACACATAAGGGCTTCCATGTCTTTATTCTTCTGAAACTGAAAAAGCTGATGTTACCTCAGATGCAAACTAAAAGCCATCGCAGCAATAACAACTAAAATAGATGTTCAGAAGTTCTACATTTCCATCTCAGCTCCAGCCCACATAAGATTCAGGCCCTATAGTATAATACTTAGATGTAATGTGGGTATCTCTCATGGAATTTTAAGTTAAGGAGACATGGGGGAAGAAAAAAGATGCAATGACAGTAATGATCTTTGTCATCATAATATACAAAGGACACAGGATGAGCCCTGATTACACCTCTAGAGGTTATAAGAATCCTAGACCTTCTTTACCAGGTGTCATATTCTTTCCATCCCTGTTTCATACTTTTTTCTTTCAGGTCACAGATAAGTAGAAATAAAAAGAAAAGTCACATGTAAAGTGTTATTTTTAATTTCAAAATAAATCTAACATTATGTATAAAAACAAAGCAAAGCAAAGATAATTTTTCAAAAATGTTTTCCAAATTTCTTTCCCTACACTCCCCTTGCAAGATTCTGTTCTCTAATCTCTGAAGGGCTTTCTCCCTCTGCCCTTCTGCTCTAAAGATGAACTTCATATTTCAACCAGTAGGAAAGCTGATTTTTTCCAGTAGTACAGAACAATAACTAGTATCAAGCCAATCATTTAATTTAATTAAATAACCTAGTCAATCAAAACTGTCAGTTTACTTGCCCCCTGGTACATATAGTCACAGAGACTAACAAATACTCTAGAGAAGGATTACATTCCTATTCAGTCATATGCCAAAAGAAATATACTTCCTATGATTTTATTTTATTTTTTTCATGTTCAAGTATGGGTACTAATTAAATAATCAAGTACAGAAGAGGAGATAATAGATAGATGCTCAATTGATTGGTACATAGGTAGATAGGTAGATAGATAGATATATAGATAGATAGACAGACAGATAGATAGATGATAAATAGATATTTTTTTAAGTGGTTTAAGGAAGTCCTGAATAATGGAGTCATACTTGTCTTTCAGGTCACTGATGAACAGAAATAAAAGAATGTCTGCCTATGGAATAATTTCCATTTGAGAAAACTAATTTTTTAAGCCAAAAACCTGTATTAGAAAAGAAAAAAGGAAACCACAATGAATCAAAATTTCTCTCCATTATTACAGAGAAAATTGGCAAATAAAAGCACATCAAGAATGATGATATTTAACAGCAAACACTGTCCTACTTCCACAAGACCACTGTTTATTTAAGAACACCAGCATTCTTGGTTGTCAGGGCACACAATCCAGAAAACAATGTTTCATACTTATTTTAAACAGCACCACCTACTCTTTAGTTCAGCTCAAAATTTATTCACCACTAAGTGCCAAGCATTTGTTAGGCTATGAGGATATAAAAGGTTAAAAAGACACATTCCCTGACTTCAAGGACCCACAGTCAAATAGGGGAGACAGACACATAGAGAGAGAATTATAATGCAACATTGTAAGTTACTGTGCATATGGAATACAAGGTACTCCTGTGGAGATAAAGAAGTAGCAAGGAGCTCTAAATCAAGGGCTACCTCATGTATAAATAATGTGTTTAGCAGCTATGCAACTCAACAGACTGTAAAGCTAATTTGCATTCTCTGGTTCATTTTTTCCTTGTGAAGTAACTTTGCCTGAAGAAATGGAATGAGTAAATAGAGGGCTAAGGGAGGTAGGAAGAGTATGAAGATATGTAATTTCTAAATGTTTGACAAAATGCCAAAATTCAGAGAGCAAAAGAGTTAAGCCTCAATTTTGAAGATGATGGAATTTCCTGGAGGGCTAAGAAAAAATGGCAGGGTGACAGGAAGAAAAGTGGAATTTGCAATTATCTGTATTTCCAGGCAGAGCTAAGGATGAGATAGGTCATTTTAATATTACAAGCACTGAACAAAGACACTGTCCTTGCAGAAAGCCACAAAACTTCCATGGAGAAATGGTTTATCTAAGATGATTGACAAAGTCTGTAGACCACTCAAATATTTAATGATGAAATAGTGTTCCTGATTCAAGGCATATTTGTTTAATAATATCATGTGCCTACAAGTCTGAGAGGACTTTTCTGGAGACATGACATTTAAACAGAATTTTTTAAATGGGTATGAAGAATGAGGGAAGAATAGCTTTCCAGGCGCAGGGGACAGCATGTGCAAATGCTTGAGACAAGAAAGAGCATGAAAGAAAGTGAGAAAGGCTAGGAGAGTTGGGGGAAAGCGCAGTATGACATGAGATATGAAAGTAGGTGGCCTTGTATGTCATCTTAGCTACAGTAAACGTTTTTAGTTTTTATTCTGAAAGCAGTGAGAAGTTTAATGATTGTATTAGTTCGAGGATATAATCTGATTTATTATAATTAGATTACTGATTTAGAAACATTACTCTGGCTGTTCTGTGGGAAAGATACTAGAAAGGGTAAGAGTATATGTAGGAAGACTAGTCAGGGGACTAATGCAATATTCCTAGCAATAGATGGTAAGATCTTGAGTTATATCAGTGGTACAGAAGCAAAGAGAAGTGGACAGATTAAAGAGACATGTATGTATGATACAGTATTGGACCCAAGCAAGAGATTCCCTTCTCTAAAACCATGTTTTTGAAGGCCTCCTCTGGCCTCTTCCAGCCACAAAGGGCAGAGTCTATAAAACCAAGTATGTCCACCAAAACCTTTCTTCCTCCTTTTTTAGACCATGATTCAGGCACTCTGGCCCTCAACTCCCTGTCCAAACAGCCCTGAACCTCTTCTAGTGCCCGAGACGGCCTCTTATATGAGTACATCTTCCTGTGAGGAGACCAGTCACTGATATATCTACTTTAAGATCTGAGAAGTAGCCACGAGGCAGCTGTTTGGAAGAGATGTGAACAGAACTGGGACATAAGGGGTAGAATTTCCACATGCACATAAATAAGACATCTTCACAGTACAGGATAAGCCAGAGGTACGCAGAAAGAAGAGGTGGGCAAGGGATGAGGGCTAGTTCTCCCCAGCATAAAACTTAAAAGAAACAAAATGAGCAGGACTTGATGGACTGGAAATGGGTTGTGAGAGAAACAGAAATATCGTGAGGATTTCTAGCTTTCTGCCTCATGCAATTCAATGATTGCCATATGACTCACTGGTCTAAAGAGCTTTTGGACAAAGACCAGAGCTTTGTAGGAAGACCTTTTGTAAGATTCAGTTATCTTTGAGACCTGAGAAGAACCTAAGAAGAGATGTCAAGTAGAGAGTTATATAGTCTAGAGGTCAGAGGCAAGGCTTAAGCTTGTGATGTTGTTTGTGAGTCATGAAGCAGTACAGGAATCAATCAGTCTGGGGAGAGAGTAACATGGGACAAGGAGAGGCCCATTATGGAGGGTTGAAAAAGATAAAAGATCAAAGAACAGGTGGCCTAAGAAGAGGAAAATTTCAAGGCAGTGTTATACCAGGGAAAGAAAAGGAAGAGAATGTTTAAGATAGAATAGGTGAAGATTTACAAATATTACTGACAAGGATGATAGACAAGAATTGAAAAAAACATCTCTTGCATGGGAATTACTAATGCCTTTAATAGATCTGTTTTTGGTAGAATGATGAGACCAAAAACCAGATTGGAGTGATTAGAGAAGTAAATAGGAAGTGATAGATAAATATCTGCTTTATAGATAACTCTTTCAAGAAATTTGGATGTGAGGGAGTGAGTGCTGAAATGGGTCGAGGGTCAATGAAAATGTTTACTTATGAGCATTTAAAAGTCAATGAGAAGAGTTCCACTGATTGTGGCTTCTATTTTCTCTGCAAAGGAGGGACTGCTAAGAGTGAAGGGCTTATTTGAGGGAAATGGAAAAAGTTGAAGTAGTCATAAAAATTCAGGGTATGCACTGAGCAGAGAGACTTAGTGCCATGGGCTAAGTTGAGAAATAAGAAAAGTCTACCTGTGACACTCAACGCCTTCTCCAGCCCGCTACTGGGACTTATGATAATCTCCCTCTCCAACCACACTCCCCTTCCATTTCTCTGCACCACTCAGACACATGTCTGAGACTCACCCTAGCACTACTCCTCTTTTAGGGATCCCAAGCCCCCACTGGTGCTCTGCCTCTAAGTTCTATGAGTCTCCTCTCTAATGGACAAATGGACAGTCCATGAGAAAAAGATCATTTCTTAACTTGTGGGCAAATTCAGGTGGGTGTTAAAGATCAGCAATCTTAGTAAACTGACTCCGCGAAATCTAAGAGTGTCTCCTTATCTCAGCCTTATGCTCCCAGTCTCCTCCACAAAACCCACCTAACCTTCATGGAAATAGAGCTATTTTAGAAGGGACCGCTGTCCTGTCAGTGAACTCCTAGCAGAAGGGATCTCAGGCAGCTAACACAGTGAAGAAAAGAATCCAAGGCAGTAGTTCCATGGTTCTTCAAACCTCACCACTTAGGCCCTATTCCAGTAGGACAGAAGTTAACTGACTCTTACAAATAGCCATTAGGGCCTGAACTTTGGAGCTTGAACTTTGGAATCTCTATTTGGTTATTCAGAAACTTCTTTCTCTCGTTTTCATTTTCAGATCATTGAGGTTGTTCTATCACTGTTTCCTTACAATTGAAATCCTACAATTTATGTCCTACATCCCCAGTAAAATAAAGTCCTTGAAGGCATAAACCATGTCTATGTTCATGATATCTAACACCAGACCCAGAGTATGTTTTGGTTATAGGAGCCATTCAAAACTTTCACTGGTAGTTCAATCTGACTGACCAAGAGGCAACTGCACCCATGTGAGCACTTGATATTGCTACTGCTCTGTCCTCCCACATTTCTCCTTTCTCATTGGAATGCAATCTGGAAATTTGTTTAGTCAGATGGTTAAAATGTAGGTAAACAGGCCAGCAGAAGCTGACTTACTTCAATCCTGACCAACTGAAGAAGCTAAAAACTTTCCAGTGATTAGGCACACTGGTGTCTATGTAAACAGCCTAGTGAGATACTCTGTTGGCCCAGCAGTCACATTCATTGCTCAGAATGTAGCTCAGTTCTTAGCATGTGCCATATGTATGACACTTCCTTGCCCTTCCCACTCAAACCCAAGTTCCAGGCCAATACTAATTCCCATTTATGTTCTTTTATATTCAGGTAAGGTGAGTGAATAGAGTCATCTTGTAGAGAAACTTCCTCAAGACCACTGACCACATGGTGCTATTGCTTCTTCACCAGCCAAATTAAACTGACAGGTACATTAGGCCTAAATTAGGCCATTCAGAAGTTATTCTTTGGTTCACTCTGACTATACTTTAAAATTAATGGAAAATATTGAATATGAAATGTGCCTGCAAGGATGGAGAGGGCAGGGGTGAGTAGTATTTCTACATTCAGTAGGCGAAATCTGGTGTAGTCACACATTAACACAGCAACCCATATTTTTAAAGTAAAACATGATTTTATATGGAAAATGATGAATTTGCATACAATTTCTAATATGTTTTATTATCCACACCCTGGGGTATGGCTAACTAACTTTTTCATGTATCAGAGTCTCTCTATAGCTAGGATCATTTAAGAAGAATTTCTATACCTTGTGAACTCAAATTTATTTCCTAATGTCCTACAGCACAATCCCAAATCTATATTAGCTTGCTCCTTATTGCCAAAAATCTCTACAACCCACCAACTAATATAAGATCCTGATTTTCAACTATCTTTAGAGCAGTTTTTTCAAGCAGGGTCACAAAATAAATTCAGTGTGTCATGACTAATAATTTTTAGTAAAATAAAATGAATAAAATTCATCTCACTGCATTACACACAGTATGTTAAGTACCATTTTATGATATTTTTGCTATATATGTTTATATTAGCTCATTGAGTAAAATGTAGTTCTTATTATGGTCATTGTCCAAACACTTGGAGATCCACTTCTCCCTTTGCAATCCATTTGAGATAAGCTCATTATGACAGTATGTTCAAGATGAATTTGTCACCTTTCCACCATGACCTTATCTATTTTTTTCCAGTTTACCCATTGTCTTATTATACCATAATTCCCCATATCACTCATTTTTCTAACCTTACAGTAACTTTAATACCTCCTTAACCTGCATAGTCTTCTCACTTAATAAGCACCCAATCTGTCCCTAAATAGTTTGGGCCCATCCTTTAAAATCTTACATTTATCCGTATCTCTTAGGACACTGACACAACACTGGTTCAAGCACTCACCAAGTCATACCTGTTATTATAATAAACTCTTAATTTTTAACGTTCTTATATACTCTGATTAATCATAAAACTTTCCTCTCCTTAAAATCTTTTAATGTTTCCCCATTACATTTTAATAAATTCCAGGTTCCTTATCCTTGTATTCAAGATGTTCAAATAGTTTATAACAACCATGAAAGCAGGGGCTCTATCATTCTCCATTACCGCAATATCCCCAGTGTACAGCACATAACTGGCACATAATATGTATTCAATAAAATCTTTGAATGGGTAAGTAAGTGAATAAACAAATAATGAAGGAATGGTCCTTGTAGCATAATATTTTATTTCTCTTTCACACATAGTTCACCCATTAAGTCAGTAATATTTGTTGTAGCATTATTTTTCAAGCCTACAAAGTATACAGCACCGTATTAAGTGAGAAGACTGTGCAAGGTGCTGTGAGGTCATCTCCATCTCTCCAAGCATACCAAGTTCATTTCCAGGCCAAAGTCTCTGCTTATCAAGCTGTCTTCCACCATGATGACTACCCACTGCTTTCTATTTATATAAACTCTCCTCTTCTTCAAAGCACACCTAGGAACCTTCCCTTCCCTAGTCTTAAATTCTTCTCACTTTCTTCTGACAATCTCTATTACTTTGTTTTAGTTCTTAATCATGGCTCTTGAATTTATATGGTTTTATTAAATGTATGTAACTCATAAGAATAAAGCTTTGTCCTATTGTATTCTCCACGAAAACCTCAGTTTGGTACTAGACACTTAGTAGATAGGTATGAAATCCACAAATAAAATTAAATGAGTAAATTTGCAACAGCATGGATGGAGCTAGAGGGTATTATGCTCAGTGAAATAAGCCAAGCGGAGAAAGACAAATACCAAATGATTTCACTCATCTGTGGAGTATAAGAACAAAAGAAAAACTGAAGGAACAAAACAGCAGCAGAATCACAGAACCCAACAATGGACTAATAGTTACCAAAGGGAAAGGGACTGGGGAGGATGGGTAGGAAGGGAGGGATAAGAGGGCAAAGGGGGCATCACGATTAGCACACATAATGTAATGGGGGGGCGGATACGGGGAAGGCAGTATATACAGAGAAGACAAGTAATGATTCTATAGCATCTTCCTACGCTGATGGACAGTGACTGTAATGGGGTATGTAGGGGGACTTGATAATAGGGGGAGTCTAGTAACCATAATATTGTTCAAGTAATTGTACATTAACGATATCAAAATAAAAAAAAAATTAAATGAGTAAAATGTCCAAAGTGATTGTATCATGAAAAAAACCAAAGAAGGTTATTAAATATCCACCTCTAGCACATTTAAGCTTCACATAAGTAATCATGTACATTCCTGGCATGTCACTGGTACTCCACAAATATTTGTTGAATGAACAAATGAATAAACAAACAGATAAACAATTTCCAGTCTAGTGCCCATCAACTCCTGGATACCCATGAAAGGATAATGAAAGTCCACGAGCTTTTTGTCAATATTTCAAACCATAAGAATACATTGTGTTCATTCATGGTAAGGCTGCAAACACTAACCAAAATCTCAGGTGCCTTTGCATTGGGTCAGAACTATATCAGCTCTACTGAAGCACTGCTGAGTGTCAGGAGGAAAACAACAGCAGGTTATTTAACAAACATAAATAAATGCGGTGTTCTATGCCCTATTCTCAGCAGTGATTGGCATTAGTTCATTTATTCCCCAGCACAACCTTATGAGGGCAGTACTGTTATTACCTCTAATGTGTGATTAAGGGAACTAAGGTAAAGTAACTGAGATTAAGTAACTTGCTCAAGTTCAACAATTAAGTGTGCAACAGAGCAAGGATGATGAATTCCTGCAGGCCTGGGTCAGGAGGGTATGATTCTACATTGAGATCTAATCTATTATGTCTGTCAAAAAATAAGGGCAGTTATTCTGATAGTCTCTAAAAACTTTTATTATATTCACAAAGCTGCATCTATGGCATCAGCAGTAGGAATATTTTTCCTTGGGTTTGAACTGCAGAAGCTGGCATGAGGGCATGTCCTTTTGTTTTCTGTTTTATTCTTTGTTCTCTTACAATAAATTTCCAAGTGTCATAGAGGTCTTGCTTTTTGCCTTTCCTGTAACAATCTCAGTGGCTACAGCTGCAAGAGATTGTTGATAGAAGTGACAGTGCAGCTGAAGAGGAAAACAGACACTGGCTACCATATTGGGAATTAGACAATAAAGTATCTGGAATATTCCAAGTTTCAGATAATCTGATGATAAATTAAAGCTGGAATCCACAATTTCATAT
Source organism: Manis pentadactyla (assembly GCF_030020395.1). Lineage (NCBI taxonomy): Eukaryota > Metazoa > Chordata > Mammalia > Pholidota > Manidae > Manis > Manis pentadactyla. The sequence goes on along the minus strand of NC_080023.1, from coordinate 60,019,381 downwards.
TATTTTATTTTACTATTTTATTTTCTTAAAAAACAGACATACAAAGCTTTATTTTAAAATATTTTAACCAATATTCTTTTCAATTATTGCTTTGCTGCTTCTAGAAAACATGGAGAAAGGTTACCCTTTCATAACTTGAAAAGTGACACAAAGACCTGCTCTTCCTAGGAAGATTAGATTTGAGTTTGTTCTCAGTTTAGTTGTACTGATGATTGTTTTTCAAGCTAAGTAGTTTAGATGAAACATCTGTGGAATTTGTTTGAAGACAGATGGGTGCTCAGATACAAAACTGCTGAAGCAAGCAGAGGCAGAGTGGATTGGAATGCCAAAAATAAATGCTAGCCACACAAAGGTGGCAACCAGAAAAAACAAAGTACTCATGGTACTGAGCAGCCTTTCAGTAAGAGTTATCTAGGAGTTTTCTGGGTGAGATATTCCATGCCATAGACTTGCCATTGCACATTTTTCTCTCTGATTCATTCAGTTCATTCGAATGAATATTTAGTGTCTACTCTATTTCCCACATATTTCTAGCGTCTATGCTAGGTAGTATATGAGGTATTACCATGGTTAAGATAATTCAGGGGCAGTTTGAATACCAGCTCTACTCTTGGCTATATGGAATTGGGCAAATTACTTCAACTCTCCTTAATTTTCTCTCTTCCATATTGGGGATAATGTTAATGCATGAGGTTACTGAGAATTAAATTAGTTAATGCATGTCAAGTGTAAATAGTGCTTGACAAATACCGGCAGTCAGTGAATTTTAGCTAGCATTATGTTGTCACCAAAAGTAGGCTAGGCACAGCACAGGCTCTTACCTTGAGAGTGTTCAAATGAAATTGCACATATAGACCCATTTGCAAGAGCACTTCAACTAAAAAGGCAAAGCAGCATATGGCTAATAGAAGACTGGCTTTCAGAGACTCTCAAGTTGTCCACATAAGAAGGGCCAGAGAGAGTTCTGCAGGGCAGGATGCTTAGAGGTTTGACTTTATCTGGGTCTTAGAATATGGGTTCAACCTGGACATTTTACAGTCCCCATTGTTGAGACCAATACAGTTCCAAGAAACTAGAGTCAAACCTTGGGACTGAGAAATTCCCTAGAGATAATTGGTTTCATGCTCTTTGTTTTACAGTTAAGAATATAAAGGTCAGTTAGCCTGCCCATAAGTAAATATTTTCTGATGGGCCAGCCTCCATTTTAGGTGGTGGAGATTTGGCATTAAGTAAAACATACATATTCCTTGACCTCAAAGAGATTATATTCCAGTGGGAAAGATAGCAAATAAATAAGAAAATAAATGAGTAAATAGCTAATTTCATGAGCTTATAAATTGAAGATAATAAAACCAGGTAACACAAGAGAGAGTTTGACTAGTGAAGTGTTGTAGCTTTAGGAAAGGGTGTCAGAGAGGCCTCTCTGAGGAGGTGACATTTCAGTTGACATCTGAGTGATGACAAAGAGGCAAGGTGAGATTGAAGTGTAGGGGTGAGGAGTAGTCAGAGGACAAGGCACAGTGAGTGAAAAGGCTGGAAGAGCCAATGAAAAGGAGGCCAGGATGGTTATAGTGAAGTGAAAAGGAGATGAGGTCCAGAGGGAGGCAGGAGCTGGACTTCCTGGTCCTCAGGAAGGAGGCTGAACTTCATTCTGGCTGTTGTGCAAAGTCAGGTCAGTTCTTAAACAGCAGCATGACAAGGTCTGATTTAAGCTTTAGAAAGATCACGGTTTGAATGTAGAAGACAGAGGGAGCAAGAGTGGAGGTTGTGAAAATAACCCAAGGAAAAACAGTGGTGGTTTAGTCTAGAATTATAGCAAAGGAAATGATGATCAGTGGTCAGATTCTGATTATATTTTGGGAGTAGAGCTGTCAGCGCTCATTGATAAATTGGATGTGAAATTTGAGAGAAGAAAAGGATTCAACAATGACCTTTAGGTTTTGACCTAAATAACTGAAAGAATGCTGGAGCCATTTATGGACATGGGCATGGCCTGGGGGAGCATGGGGGAGTGAAGGGTGGGAGAAGATGCCCCAGATTTAAGGAAGGTAATTGATCATTCTGTTTGACCTTGCTTAGTCTGAAATATCTGTTAGGCATCCTAGTAGGAATGTCATATAGTTCAATATATAAATGTAGACGTCAGGAGATAAGTCCTGGCTATAGATAAAATTTTGAAAAAATAATACAGAGATGTGTTCAAAGCTATGGATTTAAATGAGATCATCTGATCACAGGAAGAGAAAGTAGACAAAGAGGTGGGTGCTGAGGACAGAATATGCAGGGGCTGAGGGTGAAGGATAAGTCAGAGAAAGTTAAGGAAAAGGAACAGCTGTGAAGTTAAGAGGAAAACTAAGAGTGTCAGTGATGTAGAAGTCAGGCACTTAAACAAAATAATGTGGCTGGCTAGTGGCAATCAGGACTGCTATTGTTACTTTTATAAGTACCTCGAAGACAGCAGAGGCCTTATGTTTCTAAATATCTGGTGAGAATTCACTAAGTAATTATTGATTAATTATGCATACATGTGACATAATGAAAACCAAATTTAACTTGATAGGAAAGATAATAAATTTCTATTATTACTTATTTGTAGGTCCACTGAGTTGCAAATATATATTTCTGTGTAATATCACTTGGTTATTCTCATGATCAATTATTGGTTAGTCACATCACACCCTCTGATTTAGTGATACAATACCTATCTTATTTATTTATTTTATTAAGGTATCATTGATATACAATCTTGCAAAGGTTTCACAAGAAGAACAATGTGGTTACTACACTCACCTTTATTATCAAGTCCCCCCCTACACCCCATTGCAGTCACTGTCCATCAGTGTACAATACCTATCTTTATAACCAGGGCTATGCATCATGACCCCAAGATTTAAATTATCCTTTGCAAATAATGAGGAAGATTTATAGTTGTGCTTGATTTGGACAAACAGTTAATTCAAAATCTTTCTTGAGGATACACATTATATTAGAAACAATTTGGGACCTTTATGAAGTGCACAATAATATGAATACACAGTAACTTCTCCCATGAATTTTACAAACTAAAAAGCAAAAACAGGCCAAAAAATCTATAATACAAGACATTAGGCTATGAGTGTTAAACAGAGATACAAGCTATATGTATTTCTATTTATTTATAGTATTTTCAAATTTTAATATATAAAAATATCCAATGCTTTAATCTTTAGAATCACTTCTGACCAAGTTAATTCCTTTTGTATTCAACAAAGTATCCTGTAGAAATTCATCAATATATTGAAGAATGAATTCATTTAAAGACTTTTAAACTATAATATCAGACCATCTATTGCACTGAAGGCCAATAACCTGATGTTTACACTTTAATCCTTTACCACAGATAAACCCAGGCAGACAGCAAATAAATACTTTACAACTCTAATCAACAAAGAGTGAACTATGTCCATTGAAAAGTATACTTTGGGCAAATGAATTACAGAGAGTCCACACAAAAAATGACCTCCAGGGAGTAGCCTAGTTTTGGGGAGAGGGAGAAAAGCTGAGTCGGGCTTTCGTGTTATCGGTTGGTGAGCTCTGCTGGGAGTAGATTCAGCACATGAACCCCACCATTCTTTAATGCGCATGGCAGCTAACAACTCTGAAAAGCTTCAGTGATAAATACAATACAACAATCACTAGCTTGAATATGGCAGTGATCTAATTTGGGGAAATACTAAAAAAGAATTGTTCGTTCTTGTATGTTCTGCTAAGCCCACTTTAACACATCAGTGGAAAGACATTCATAAGGTACTACATGGTGAAGAAAAACTAGGGATTGTAATATCGGTTTTCTACAACACTTTTTCTTTTCCAATGTGAAAATTTGTTTAAATACTGCAGTGGATGCCATATTAATTGCTAATTAATTCAGAACGTGTCTTAATAGAATTTAACTCATTTTTTTTTTCATATTAACACAAAAGATGGTGTTCTGGGGGCTGGGACAAATGAACCAAGAGATGTGTGATACCAGTCAAATAATTAGAGAATCAAACACAGTAGAAATAGTATGTCAGACCCAATTCATCAGACTAAGTCACAAAGACCCTTCCATATTAAATATCCTTTTAAAGATTGAAATATATGAAAAGAATATACAGTAGATCTTACAATTGTCTTCTTAACTCCAAATTTGCTAATACCATGGTAATGAGTTACTGGACAAAGTCATGAAAAACAGAAACCTACAAAGCAATATTGAAATGTATATAGGGATGGCTAGACCCCCTGGTGATTGGCTGGCATATAGTAAATAAAAACAAATATTTATTCTGTGAGAGAATGAGTTACTTGACATCTCAAAATCCTCAATTAAAATGTATGCCTCAATGCAGTCATAAACTTGTATATATGTGAAATCCTTCAGAACTGTTTGAAAATAATCAAAACTGTGAATGTTAAATCTGCAGTTTCTGAAGATCTATCATCACAGGTAGGTATTAACCTTAATACCTTAGAAGAGTGACATAAAAGCAAATCAACAAAAGAATCCATTGACCCCAACAAAGAACCTATTTATAGATATCAAAATCTTAGAGGGAAAATGTTTCTATAGTAATGCTCCTTATCAGTAATAACTCTGTGTTAATACAGCACAACTGTTACTGCCTATCTTTTTAAGTGTGCTTCCCCCAGTATGGCACAAAAGACCTTGCATAGCAAATTAAATTAAATGCACATACTTAAGTTAATCACATACTCAGAGTTTTCATGCTGAAGCAAGCACTGCAATAAAATTACTTTCCCTGGTGTTTTATGTATTACAGTAAGCATAATCTTCATTTATTATAGATTTTTCTTGATATTGCTATAAAATGACACATTGATAAAGGGTATTGCTGATACAAAATGCATTGGACTACTATTGTTCTAGCCTCAGTATTTTGTGTTTTCTATAATCCAGTAATACTTTTCAGCTTTTGTCAAAGGAAATGTAATATTTCATTTAATAGGATCCATCTTAAGCATCTGCAGCTTCACACTATTCTCTCTCAAAAAGGTTCTCTTCTTAGGGGTCAGACAAGCCACATAAAGTACCAGGAAGCAAAACTGACCTGGGAGTGCCACAAAGCAAGAGGCTTTGTTTCTTGAAATTTTGAAACTGCACATTAAAAAGGTTTTCTGCACACATAAAAATCTAAATGCACAAAAAATAGAGCATCCTGAACCAGAGAAAGGCAATAAATGCAATTCAGGAAGTTTGAGCTTTACTTAGATTTTCTTATCCTCTTTGTAGCTTGGGTAAATTGAAGCCTTTAGATCTCAGTTTAACTTGGTGGGGCTTTATAATCCAAGAGGACTCAAGCTCAATATGTCATGATCCCAGATAGTTTAGGATGATCACCAGTAACAAAGTTATATTGGGTTTACGTGCCTGATAAGAGTTGATTAAAGTGATGTTGGTCAAGTAATTCAACTTTTTTGAGTCTTAATTTCCTCATGTATGGAAAGGGGCTGGATGATTCATAAGGAAGGTCCTTCCCACAATTTTGATTCCTATGAAACTACCATGAAGTGCTGATATTTCTCTCCATGTCTAAAAACTAACATGTCCATAAGAATCAAGTCTGTGTAGTATCAGGCAGAGGAAATGAGTTTTTACTCCCAAAGTGAAACACTTGAATAACACTTATGATGGATCTGCCCTGGCCCTCTAAGCACTCCACACATGTGTATGCACTTAACCCTCAAAACTGAGGCAGCTACTATTATTATGTCCATTTAACAGATGAGGAACTTGAAGCATCAGGCCTATTAATTTATCTCATTCAAGGGTGCACAGCTCCTAAGTAGTGGGGTCAGGATGCAAACCCAGGCAGTTTGGCTTTAGATCAGTGCTTTTAACTCTCCACGCCACTACATGCCTAAGGTTCACAGAGCAGCAGACTTTATCCATATGGTTAACACTGATTATTTCAGTCTCATAGAACTCTTCCAGATACCCTACACATCAACAAAGATCAGGAAGCAGGGCTGACCATACTGTGTATTGTCAGACCTTGGAAAGGAAACATGACTCAAAACTCCTAATGTTGCAATTTGATTTAACTGATATAAGTAAAGTAGCCTTGAAAAAATATATATTATAACCCTGAAATTTCATTCAACATTATAATGATATTTGCTATTATATTTTGAAAATGGAAGTCCCATGAGGAATTCAGATCTTTTGGCCACCTTTCTTATATTATGGTCTGAATTTCATCTGACTTTCCATCCTGCCTTTTGAAGCCTACACCCTTTCTTGACTGTAGGCTCCTTGAGAATTGAGACTTAACCTATCTTGATTCTCTTCTATCTCCAGTGTGTAGGACACTGGACATTCAGTAAGTATTTGTTAAATGAGTCAATAGATATTCCACAAGTGTTTGCTGAATTAATAATATAAAACATGTAAGATTCTTTTTGTACAAGTAGCCAATATTCTCCTGCTTCCTTTTCTGTGACAAATAAATACATTTAATGGAGAGCAGTATTACCCCCAGGGTTTTACTTATCAATTTACTGCTTTCATAACCAAATGATTTGATCCCTCTGTTGGCAAATCACTACCTGGGTTTTCTGAGACAAAATTTATTTTGATTTGGTTATATTCTGTTAAGTATTATCCTAAATGTAGAGCATAACTGAATAGGATCTAATGTTATACATTTTAAGCCTTGCCATTTATACTTACAAATAAAGAAGAAATAATTTTTAGACCATGGATATTTATTTTCAGTTCAAAATATGATCCACATAACTTAATTGAACAAGCAGTAGTCTCTTATTCCAGGACCTTACGATAGTTGTAATAATGCCATTTTTTAATGCAACATAGTATCATGTATAATGTTAAATATAATTCTTTTAACAGTGCTGGGAGACAATGAAAATAGTTCAGAGAGAAGAAAAAACTTGTCTAAGGTTCAAATATGAGTAAGTGGTAGAGCCAAGACCAACAAATCTACTTTTGAAATTGGGGTTTAGTAGCTTTCCACTATCATGGTATTCATTTAAAATACCTAAAAAAGATAATCAATGAAAGAAAAGGATGATTTATTAACTACCACTCAAATGTCCAAGAAACATACATGTTAAATATATGTCAAATTACATACATGTCATTTTCAGAGCTACATTTGCGCACACACAAAAAAATGAAAAGACTTATTTTTGTGAAGAAATGAAACCAGGAGCTAATAATAATTGTGGTTTGGTTATACACTGTAAAGCAAAAAGGCAGGTTTGTGGTTTTTTAAGAAACTTTAAAAGAAAACTGAGACCCTATCACATTAAACTGGGAAGGCGAAGCCTGAATGAGTTTTAGGAGGTGCTCACTGAGTGCATGTGCTTGCACACTAAGCATCCATTAAGTGAGTTTCAGTAAGGTTCAATCTCAACCAGTTATTCTTAATAAGTTTTCATTGAAAGATCAGTCTTTGTTAACCAATGTACAAAAGATCTCTTCCATTGAAAACAAGACATCTGGTTTATACAATAAAAGTGAAGTCTACTTGTTTCAGTAGCTAAGAAACGAACCATGAAAAAGCCTAATTTTGAGTTTAGCAATCAAGTTGCAAACCTAATCCTTTGCACAGAGGCTGCTGAAGACCCCTACTAACTGTGTTAACCACCTGACATTGAGTTCAGTAAATTGAACTGAAATTAAACCCTAAAGAGAACAATTTAAATGATAGGGCATGGGGAAAATCAAACATAAAACACAGTCACCCAGCTGTAAGAAGCAGGAAATCCACAGTGGAATATGATTATCTGAATGCATGGTGGAATATGATTACCTAAATGTGGATGATGAGTCTCAGATTAATAAACTTGTACTTCCACTGAGAGTCAAGGTTATCAACTGCTTCTCTAAACAAATTTTAAAGCCCACGCATGGTAACCTTTGAAATTTTAACAGAGCATCACCAGGCTTGCCCTGATTGCTTCAGTTTACATGCCACTGGTCATAGAACTTTGAACGGGCCATTTTTGTTTGGAAAACTTGTAGATATTGTATCTCTTTAAGTTAAACAAACCCTTGGACATACACACATGCTGTTTAATGAGCACTGTCCCCTACAAATGGAAATTTTCACTTATAAGGAATTGAATGTAATAGTATAAACCAAATTTAATAGTCACCAGGCTAAAAAAAAGAAATGCTCATTTCTTATCTTTTCTCCTAAATATGCTTTATATGAAAGATGTCTTTGTCTTATATTTTATTCTTTAAGAGGATGATCCTGTATGATGTGGAGTTACACCTATTTTTGTTAAACTATTTTATTATGATATCATAAATATCATAAAACTTCATTGTTTTTGCTTTACAATAATCTCTATTCAAATACAGAGGTGTTTCTAAGCAAATTTCTAGTAGTGTAATTCTTTTTTTCTATTGAATTCCATAAAAACATCATAGGCACATTTTTATAAGGAAAAATATAACCCCTTGATAAACTAAAGGCATATTCAATTCTACAGCAAAGAAAGCTCCAATCATTTAATCAAATTAATGAAATTAATTTTCCATAAACATTGACAGTGATGTTCAGAATATTCATAATATTATTGGTCTATAATTACTACATCTTGGAATAAAAGTACTATAGAAAATATAAACAACCATGTTAAACTCTGACATATTCATTTGTTTTTTCTTTTATTGAGATTTTAAACACATTTGCTTTTATGTCTAGGTTTTTCTACTGCTTCAGACTCAGACAGAAGTGGGTGGAGTATGAATAAATTCAAGTATTAACAATGTAAAAATTGACCTACTCCAAATCCTAGGATAACACTGGCCAAACATAGTGACAATTCAGTGAACTACTCTTAATTGCCTTTGCATTTCTTAAACTTTTAACTCAGTCATGAGCAAAGATATGATATAAAATTGGAGGTCCAAACTATACACCCATTTGATATAGGGCAAGCTGTGTGACTAGTGCAGAATGTGCCAATAGCAGAAACTAAGTCAGAGGGCCTTCCGTATACACCTGTTTAACATAAGCATTATTAAAACATGATGTTCAAATGCATATATATTCACATTGTTTATCCTGTAGTAAAGAGTGTTTTGAAAGCATTTTAATTGCATGCCACTGGGTGGAGTTTACTACTGGACTGCCACTCCCAATGGATTTACACATAGTCTAATCCATACATTTGTGCAGCATCTGCCTGGTCTTGGTATGCAGTTGACTTTCTAACCCTTGCATTAAGTTGACTGGTATTCCATCAGAGCAAAAAGAACTTCAGAAATATTTTATTTTATCATGACAACTAAGGAGAAATTGATTGTTTTAAAATCTAGAACATTTATAATTTTAAAATCCCCCCAAGGTGAAGAAAAAAAAATTATAGTCGTAGCCAATCAGGAGAGTGTCAGGAAGCCTGGAGCTCTGCAAGCCTCACTCAAGCTTCGGCAAAGTAGTCCTGGGAATACAGGATACCTGTACAGTAGAAGAGGCAGGCATCCCTAAGGGTAACACAACACTAAAATGGGAAGTCCTAAGGCCTCTCCACCCCTGCAAAGCACATCAACATATAGAGCTCACTTCTTAACAGGAATTTTCAGCTCATCTTGTAGTGAGATGCTACCAAAAGGAAAGTGTGTCATGACCATGGTTCCTGCATGCACAATTTGCTAATAATGATACCTACATGACAGCTACTTAGTTCCTCTTCAGTTCCCTCCAAATGGTTCCTATCTCCACCATTGCTCTGAAGCTACAACCTAAGTCAAGTATTCAACCCCATCAGGAAAGCATTCCCTACATGCTTCACATATATGAAAGGACTCAGTCAATGGCATTTGATTCACCTTTTTTATATTGAACTCCATGAAGTTACATTGTTCTAGTTCCCCATCATCCTCTTGAAACAATTGTTCTCTTTTTTATTTGCATCTTATTTGCTGAAAACTTCACCCTCTATTGGGTCAGTCAGTAACTATTTAGTTTTTCTTCTCTCCATATCTGTATTCATGCTCTCTCACATTCTGTTTTATTGTGGTAATGTGTTAATGGGTATATATACATCAAGTCACCAGCAATCCTGCACACTACTCTAATAAGTATCTCCCTAGAAAATTATGTGTAATCATTACTCTCTTTCTGCTCAAACATTTATAACAACTATAAAATAAAATTCAAACTAATAATGTCCTAGACTCTGTGCTTGGTACACAAAGAGAAAAAGCATCTGTTCAGTCTGGAATTAAGAGCCTTTCAGAATATGAATCACTCAACCAACTTGAGATGAAAAAGTCAAGATCTTTTAAGGCAGTGAAAAGCCAACAGATTGGTGAAATAAAAATTGCCAAAAGGAGATAATCATACATAATTGGTGTTCAGTAAATGGTTGCCAGTAAACTGAAGAGCCAGGTTTCAATTAGGGGAAGGGAGTATAAAAAAGAGATAAGAAATAGGCATGGGTCAAATGGTTGGGGATCCAACATGTCTACTGGATAAAAGGGGTAGGGAAGAAGGAAATAGGAAATAGTGAATTGAGAGATGGCATGAGCTAGATTAAGGTAAAAGAAGTAATATCCATAAGAATCTGGGCATCAGTAGTGATCCACAAGGATATCCTAGAGACAGACAGAGGAGAGCCTTAGAGTGAGAGAATATATTATTTCCTAAACAAATGTTAAGGAATAAAGACAATGTTTTTAAGGCAACAGGCAGTAGCAGATGAATAGACATAGAAATGAATATACATGCATATTTAAAAAGGAGAATATTTTTGGAAATATTTTTATTTTTGGTTTCCTTGTATATAATCTCCCTATTCAATGCCTTGGAGAGGATTAAAACTAATATAGCAGTAATGCAAAGAGTGTTAATATTCATCTATAATCATAGGATTTTCAAGTGATAATCATCTTGAGAGATTTTTGTTCAGAGAGAAATGTTTACCCTTCCATCTTGTTCATCCACATAACAAAAGCAAGACTTGAATGGTCTCACCTACATTGACCTTATTTTTTTCTTTTACAGGCTTTAGGTAGAGAGAACTCTGAATGTGAATAAGTGACATCCCATTTTACCTAGAAATAAAATGGAAAGCCTGTCCAGAAGAGCAAAAGGGAAATTCACAAGGTGTAAGAATAGGATGAAGACATGGCTAATGTCCCTCTGAGACCTATTATCCCCACAGAAGTAAGTAGATGGAAACTCAGACAGGTTGAGGAAGAAGCCAAAAGCAGTCTGTACTACCTCCTATTTGGAATTCTTAGAAAGAAGACTTCCTCACAGGGGATCCACACTGGCTAATATGAGGATGCCTCCGCAGAGCAGAAATTAACATGATTGCACGGTGACAGAGAGCTTTCTTTTTTAATATGATCTAAAACATTGTGTCTTGCTAATTTATAATCATGTTTTGTATGAATGAAGATGAGGTATGTGGACCAAGCTCATGCTCCCAGATCACGGGTTTGAGGTCACCTGCTATTCCATCTGAGGTAGCCAAATATGGTCCTCACAGAGCTTTATATGAAGTACCTAAGGCTGAATTTTGGCATTCTACCCTGCCTAGATGGTACACTGGAGAATCTTGTGGAATAGGACAATTAAATGCAGGAATACTGGTGGAAAGGCTAAAAAGTAGTCCAGAACAATAAAATCTAGGCCATTTATACTCAGCAGATTTGGGAAGCTAAATCCTAATCATTCCTTTAGGTTAACACCAAATCGGTAAAGAAATGAAGTACTGAACAGTGACTATCATTTTGATCATCATACTGACCTTCTTGAACTGCCTTGTGGTAAGAACATATTGTTCTGGACAGATTTCAAGCAGAGTGGTCCAAACCATTAGCAGGGAAAAGTCCCTTTGGTAACAGTTAAATCAGTAAGTTCAATGTCACATGGAAAAGAAATCTAAAACATTCACAATGTTTTTTCTCCCAGAGAACTCGTCCACACATGTTTGTTTTACCACAACATTTTACCACTCCTACCAAGAGTCTGTTGACTCTGGCCACGAAATAGCAACCATGAGGATTAGAGGTCACACACTACTAAGACAGAACTCACACCCCCACAAAAAAACCTGGGACTGGCATCCCTTCCTTCTACTTTTTCCACTCTTATTTCCATTATTCTCTCATCACTCTGAACAAAGTGCCATACCTCCTTTGTTTCAGACTTTTGGCATTTGCTTCTAGACAAGCTACAAGAATTACTAACTTTCTTCTTGTTCTTACATGAGTCTCCTTTTCTGACTTGCACAGGGAAAATCTCCTCTCTCTGACCTTTTACTTACTTCTGAGTTTGATATTCAACAGAATTTAATTAACTGACCTTTCAGGAAAGAGTACAAATGGGAACTAATCAGTATCATTTGCCATTCCAAAGTTACCAGATGAATGTGGACCAAAGTAATATATGTGTGATCCCACACCATTCTAGGGAAGTAGGACTCAATCTTTCATGTGTATATAATTATCAGTTGGGTAACAGCACACCTTTTAGTAAATCATATTCTTCTAACAACATTCCACACTAAGAATGATGTGATCTGATTTTAAAATGCAATAGCATGTCAATTCACTGGAATACTATGGTACAAAGAGAGGGGGGGAACCCCTCATAAACTCATATGAAATGATTTCTAAGATATATTATTTAGAAAGAAACTGCATAACAAAGTAAAATAAGAATGAGTATATAATATTCTACCACTTAGGTTTAAAAAAGTGGGGAGGGGTCTTGGGAAGGACTTTTAAATATTGACTAGTTCATGATAAAACAATGTGGAAGGATACACAAGAAACTGATTACACTGGCTGACTCCTTGGAGAGGAGCTCGATGATTATGGAACAGTCATGGAATGGAAACTTTCCATTGAATATTCATTTATGCCTTTGTAAAAATGTGAACCATATTAATGTATTATCCATTAAAAAGTAATTAAACTAAAGTTGAATAAATATTTGTCATAGTATTTTGTGAATCTAAGAACTGGCAAATTTTATTCCACCATTATATTAATCCTAGGAAAGTGTAGATGATGTCTGAAATCACATCATTGACAAGGGAAAATCATGGTCCCTGGTTCTGGAAAAAGCTGTGGTGGGCTTGGTCCATACACTGACCTTCTTGAGTCATGCTGGTTATAGTGCCTGGGGAGAATGAGAAACTTCAGGAGACGTCTTCAGAAATTCTGTCTTTGAACTTTTCAAATGCAACATTAAACCTCAATCATTGCACATGATATTTTTCATTCTATAAGCAGTGCAGGATGGTAGAAATGATGTTAAAGAAATTGAAAAAAACAAAACAAAAAATTTACCCTTTGCAAAAGCAGTTATTTTCACTCTAGTTGGAAACAAGACAAGAAGCTATATTGATGAAGATTTTATTGAATAGTAGTTGTAATATTTTATGGTTTTCTCAGACAGACACCATCTCTTATTCATCCTTTAGCACCCACTACCTATAACAGTAATTTTCAAGTTATGTTCCATGAAACCCTGAGGTGCTTCAGACATTCTGCAAATATTTGACTTGATTTACTTTTAAAATATATGCAAACTGTGTGTATACACATACACATACAGACATATATATCTGTTATATCCATTATATATAAGATGTACAGAAACACACATATAATATATATATATGCATATATATGTATGTTTTGAAAATATAAACACATTTTATGTAATGTTTTACATCCAAACTGTAGACTTGGAGTCAATGAAAACATTATGGCCAAAAACTTCTATGGCCAAGACAGCTCATTTTTACACAAATCTAGGAATAATTATTATGCATATATTTGAACTTCTTGAAAATGTCAGTACTTAGGAAGAATGAAACTTTGCAATTATGCTTTACTAAAATTCAGAACTGAACATATCCAAGTATATAAAATTTTATGTAAAAGATTCATTCTGCTCTTCTGCTCTCTTCGCTGGGTAGGCAATTTCAAACTGATTCTATTTAGTCCCTATTGGATCAAAGAAAAGATTTGTCTTCAAGTCACCATCACCCCTTAAGATGGCTAAAGTCTTCACTCTTCCGGAAATGTGATTATTACAAGTGTCCTGAGAACTGTAAGGCAGAAGACTGTCTGATGGGGGGCTAAACAGAGCCTCAAGGGAGAGAAGATGTCACTCCAAACTGAACAAATGATGAACAGACTGAATTCCCTTGACTGGCCCTAACCATGTGACAACAATAAAAATAACATGGAACTCACCTAGGTTCCAAACAGCTTCCTGGAGCTGGAACATGTGATAGACATCATTGCTTTGCCTGGCTGGTGTGAGAGGTAGGGTGGATCATACATCCTCTTCCTTCTCTAGTCATGAGTATTTCATCTCTTAAAGGTAGGGAAATTTGCCCTTCAATTATCTGAATCTTTCTATATTTCTGCCCTTCTGCCACTGCCAGTAATGACATACTGGCAGAAAGGAAAGTATACTTGAATTACAAATGAAAACAATTTTATGAGCCCTGGCTGAGGGACTTAGGAGGAAGGAAGATACAAATTAATACTTAGAAATGCCTGTGCATGTTCAAGTAAATGTTAGTCAAGTTTTAGGTATATCTGTCTATTATATGCCTTTCTCAAATCATCGTAATCACATATGCAAAGACAAGTGAATTTATAGCAGGTAGCATGTTGAGGTTATCATAATTTTATCACTCATCTGTAAATTTGGGATGTTTCTTTTTCTTGTGTGACATATTTATGATAAATAATGTAAGTGGCTGTTATATTTTGTTGGTGATATAGCTATGGAATAAAATCAATCTATTATTCCTATTAATCACAATTATTTTCAGATTGAAAATCATGCTGTTTTTCCTTTTGCTTTTAACTATTACTATTTGCAAGTATTTTTCTTTTTTTTCTCAGCTTTCCTGAAGTATAATTGACAGATAAAATTGTAAAATATTTAAAGTGTATAACATGATGAGTTGATATATGTATACACTGTGAAGGATTCCCACAAAAAGTTAATTAACACAACCATGACCTAATATAGTTACCTTACTTCTTTTTTGCCAAGAATGTCTAAGATCTATCTCTAAGCAAATTTCAATTATACAATACAGAGTTATCAACTGTTATCAGTATTATAGTCACCATACTATACGTTAGATCCCCAGAACTTACTCATCTCATTACTGAAAGTTTGTAGTCTTTTAGCAACCTCTCTTCATTTTCTTTACATACACCTCTCCCCAGCCACTAACAACCACTGTTCTACTCTCTGTTTCTATGAATTCAACATTTTTTTAAAAAGATTCCACCTAGAAATGATACCAGCCAGTACTGTCTTTTCCTCTTTGGCTTATTTCACTTAGTATAATGTCCTCCAGGTTTATCCATGTTGTTGCAAAGGGAAGGATTTCCTTCTTTTTTTCAGGTTGAATAATGTTCCACTATATATCACATGTTCTTTATACATTCATGCATCAGTGAACATTTAGGTTACTCCCATGTCTTGTCTATTATAAATAATACTGCAATGAACATGGAGATATAGATATCTTTGCAAGACAGTGATTTCATTTGCTTTGGATATATATATACCCAGAAGTAGGATTGCTGGATCATATGTTAATTCTGTCTTTATTTCTTGAGAAACATTCATACTTTTTTCCACAGTGGCTATAACAGTTTACTTTCCCACCAACAGTGTACAAGGATCCCTTTTAACCACATCTACACTAGCATTTATTTCCTATGTTTTTCATATTTGATATCCTTAGATATATGAAGTGATATATCACTGTAGTTTTAATTTGCATCTCCTTAATGATTAATGATGTTGAGCAACTTTTCATGTACGTCTTCATAATTGTATGTTTTCTTGGAAAAAAGTATATTCAGGTCCTTTGTCCATTTTTAACTGGGTTATTTGTTTTTTTGCTATTTAGTTGTGTGACTTCCTTTATATTTTGGATAGCAACCTCTTATCAGATATGTGCTTTGCAAATATTGTCTCCCATTCCATAGGTCGCCTTTTCATTTTGTTGATAGTTTCCTTTGCTGTGACAATGCTTTTTAGTTTCAGTTTACTTTTTTTGTTTATTTTTGCTTTTTGTGTCAAATCCAAAAAAATTATTATCAAGACCAATGTCAAGGGACTTACCCCCTGTATTTTCTTCTTGTAGTTTTATGGTTTTAAGTCTTATATGCAAGCTTTTAATCCTTTAGTTGATTTTCTGTAAGATGAAAGACGGGTATAATTTCATTCTTTTGCATGAAGCTACCCAGTTTTCCCAGCACTATTTATTGAAGAAAATACAATATACAGTGGTTTATGAGTTTACAGGTTTATGGCTGAAGTATTTCTCAGCCCTTCTTGTCCTACTGGATGTGGTATTTTCTCAGTCTCCCAATCACTCAACTGGTTTCTGGATATTTCTCAGAAGGATTTGATCCCTGTGTAGCTGTTTATTCAGTGCATCTATGGCAGGAGGGAAAGACAGAAGCCTCCTATTTCACCATCTTAGTGACAGCACTAGAGATCCTTGCAATTATTTTTCTTGAAACCTTGCAACCAAAGCCCTTCCAAATACAAGCTGAAAAGGCTGAAAATAAAACTACAACTGGCATTCATGAGCTCCAATTACTAAGGCTTATATTTGATCAAAACAGTCTATTCTTCTCATTAATTGATCTCATTAAATATTTTAATATGAGTCTATGAAATAAAGTTATATTAAAAGAAAACTGTTTTTATCTGTGTATATATTTGGTTTCCAATGTATGACATACATTTTATTCACATGTTGGTATTTAAAACACTTGAAAAACACTGGTCTATGACAAAGAACAGGTTCCAAATAAATTTAAAATTCCCTCATTATCTAAGTAAGATCACTTTCATCTTAACAAAATTCAGAAGTCATGTAAAATGGTTAAAAAACAAAATTTGAGAAATTTATACAATAGAAAGCAGTCCTGCAAATAGTAAGTTACTTCTACCTTGAAATTAAGAGATAACTAAAAAATTAAGAGAGTTCTTGTGAAGTAATTTGATTTCAAAAACTTGATTTTAGTAACCATAGATGGCCAGAAAGAACTTATTTTATTCATGAAGGGCTTAGCTGTGATAAGTCATGAATAATAATCCATTTATTTTTCAATAGATTTTAAATGTTCTTCCAAATTTGGTAGAATACATTTTTCCACTTTTAAATATATGGCATTTATCTACAAATGAGCAAGTGTTCGCAGGTGGCCTTAATAAAATGAGCACTCTAAATATAAAATCTCATTACTACATAAAGGAAACAACTTTCTCAGGCTATTACATAAATTTCATCCATCCATTCATTCATTCATTCAATAAATATTATTGACTGCCTATTAAGCAAAAAACAAACACTAGTACCATCATGGAATTTACATTCTAGCACAAGTAGACAGATAATATTAACATAATACTTAAGTCAACTATATAATATTTTATATTATTCCAGTATTCTGGAAAAAATTAAAATTAGAGTAGGTTAAGGGAGATTGGGAGCACAGGCAACATTGACTGGTTGCAATTTTAAATAGGACAATCAGAGTAGACTTCATTTTTAATGTGATAAGCAAAAATTGAAAGGTAAGCGCCACGTACATAGGTAGGCAGAGTGTTCAAAGCAAAGGGAAAAACTAGTGCAAAGGACCTGAGACAGGAGGATACCTGATATGTTGGGGAAACATCAGGAAAATCAGTATGTCAGAAACAGAGTGATCAAGGGGAAGAGTAGGAGAGGAAGTCAGAGAAGTAAGTAGACTAGAACATATAGAATCCTATAGGCCATTTGCAAGGGTTTATTTTGACTTTCACCCTGAGTGAGATGGAAAGCCAATGTAGGGTTTTGAGCAGACATGTAGCAAACTTAATGTCACTCCTATATGATAAATACCTTATAATAGTCGATACACTAACAGATTACAGTGTGAATAAGATGTGTAATAAAATTGTTCCTCTAAAGTCTTACATTCTAGGAAGTTTATATTCTAAAACAGTCACGCAAAAACCATTTATTGAGTAATCACTGTATTTCAGGGGCTATTCATTAATTCATTCCACAGATATTTCTTAAGTGCCTACTGTGGGTCAGGTACTACTCATGGTACAGAGACAGGCACCGTGGGCACAAAGATGAAAGTATGGTGGGGGAGGATAGGATGCTCTAGAAGAGCATCAGGGTTTAAATTTTTGTTTCAGCATTTACTATCTATGTGACCTCACACAAGTTCCTTAAACATTTGAAGACCATTTTCTCATCTGTAAAAGGGAATACTAAAAACATTTCTTACACTATAGGGTTTTGTAAACATCATTCTCGTTGTTATATGGAAATAAGTAGGGAACAATCTAGGAAAAAGGGAGAATAGTGAGGGGGCCACTGCAATCATCTAGGGGAGAATCTAGGACAATGGTGGAAATGGTGAGAAATTATCAAATTCAGGCTATATTTTGGAATTAGAACTAACATGACTTAATGATTGATGGACTTGATGTGGTATGTAAGGGAAAGAGCAGAATCAAGGCTAACTGCTAGATTTTTGGCCAAAACAACTAAGTGGACAATAGTATCATTTTATTGCGTTGGTAAGACTGGACATTTGGAAGCAAGAATTGAGTTCTATTTTGGATATGTTATATCTGAGTTACTGGTTGGGCTTGCAAGTAGATTTCAAGTAGGCATTTGGATATATAAATTTAAATTCAAGAGAGAAGCCAAGCCTAGAGATCTAAATATGGAATACAGCAATATATCGGTGGTAATTTCACCGTAAGATTAAATTAACTGCTTAGATAGAGAAAGTAGACAGAGAATAAGAAGACCAAGGACTGAGCTCTGGATTACATTAATAGTCCAAGCTCAGATATAAGGGAGGAGTCAGCAAAGGAAAAGAGAAGTGGCCAGTAAAGTAGGAGGAAAACTAGAAGACTGTGATGTCCAAAAAAGACAATAAAGGTAAGGAAATGATCAGCTATCGCATATCCTCCTGAAAGTTTGAGGAAAATGAGGATTGAGATTTGACCATTGGTTTGAAATAACATGGGGTCATCACTAACTTTGTCAATAGCAGTTTCGGTTTCAGTAGCCACAGTCGCCTTGCTAGTCTTCAAAATGGCCAAGCATGTTCCTATCTCCAGCCCTTTGGATTTGTTCATTTCTCTTCTTTCAGATATTCACAAGGCTTGCCCCCTTGGTATATTTAGGTTTCTATCTCCTGAAAGGTAAACCCTTCTGAATCACTGTCTTAGTTTGGTTTCTCACCAGACAGACTCTGAGACCAGGACTGGAAGCAGAGAGTTTGTTTTGCAAGGTAATCTCTGATGGTAGAGTGAGGAAATTGCAAAGAAAGACAAAATGAGAGAAAGCCAATGAAAGATGTGTTGACAGGAGGGCTACTACTCAGTCCTACTGAAAACTCCTTGAAAGACTGAGGAGAACACACTACAGAATTGTCACCAACTTTATTCCTCATTGAATAAAGATCGTTTCTGGGGACACTAATACCTAGCCTTCCCCCATGTACTTACTGTCACAGCAGGTACTTGAGGGTGTGGCACATAATAGGTTCACAGTGAATATTTGTTGAATGAGTAAGTGGGATATGTAGGATTTTCTCGAGACACTGGATGGAATAAGAATAGAAAATGAATCTGAAAAGATTTTTAGAGCATGGTAATGATTTTTTTAAGAAGATAGAAAATATTATTCAAGTGTTCTCCTGTTTTTCTTTTTTTAAAAAAATAGACACTTATTATAATTCAAAATATGGTGGCTTAAATAAGATATAAACTTAATTTCTCTGTAAATTAACATCCAGTTGTAAGCAGTCTAAGACTGAGAGGGTAGCTATCCTTGACATGATGCCACCTATCTCTGGACAATGTAGTTGTCCCACTCTCTCCATCCTCCAGCTAGTTGGAAAAGGGGAAAGAGCTGGAAGAAAATAGGCTCATTCTTTTTAAAGACATACCCAGAAAATGCACACAACATCTTTTACTCATGTCCTGATGGCCAGGATGTAATCACATGGACAAACCTAGTCCCAAGGTAGGCTGGAATATAGCCATTAGCTAGGCATGTCCAGCCAAATCTGGGAGTCTATTATTAAAAGAAGAAAAGAGAGTTAAAGTGTGGGTATTTGTGAACAACAGTCAGTCTTCCCTACAGATAAATATACTTACATTTGAACAGAATATTTTTGCAAGAACAATAATTTCTGGGGTGGTGGAATGGAATCCCATAAACTAGATTATAGACTCGTTTACTTTTTTGGTAAACCATCTTACATGGTTCAGCATAATTACCATACATACATTACTATAGCAGCAGTAACAATTAATAAACTCATGTATATGATAAAAATACAGTTTTATTTTCCATAAGTAGTCATGAGTCCTTTCCCCATTGAGTAGTAGGGAAATGGATACATTTTTAATTTTTGAATTATAGTATCTGTATCAGTCAGCTCAGGCTTCCATAACAAAATACCACAGACTATTTTCTCACAGTTGTGAAGGCTGGAGGTCCCAGATCGGGCTTCTGGCATGGCCAGGTTCCAGCATGGACGGTGCTCTCGCAGCTCTCCCTGGCTTGCAGATGGTCACCTTCTCTCTGTGTCTGCCCAGGGCAGAGAGAGATAGAGAGAGAGAATGAATTCTAGTATCTGTTCTTATAAGGGCACTAATGCCATGATTAGGGGTCCCCCTTTGGGACGTCATGCAAATCCAATTACCTCCCAAAGATCCCATCTGCAAATACAAACACACTGAGGGTTAGGGCTTCAATATGAATTTTGGTGGGGGACAAAATTCAGTCTTTAGCAGTCTCCTTATCTGTCATATTTTAAATAGTCTGCTTCATGACTCAGTTTTTCTTATTTTGTTTTGTTTTTTATTTTATTTAAATGTCTACTCCTTCAATCTGTCCCTACCCCTAGTATTTTCCAGAATGCCATCAAGCTGTATGAATAGAGAGTTCTTGTGCTCTCATGGCACTGGGAAAGGTGTGAGTTCTGCACTTGTACTTTGGATGTGCACTGACCCTGACGTCTGATTGGTAAGAACACATCTCTGGACACTGTGCTGTCTGTTCCTAAGTCTACAGCCTAGGGAGAGGGAGGACACAGAGGGTAGAGTCAAGGAAAGGATCAGGAATGTGAAGCATACCCTGCCTCTGCCCATCCACACTGCTCTACCCATTTACTCTGTTAGGGTTGTCCCATGATGGAGCAGAATCGTCCTACAGAGTGGTAGACACTTAGCAGACCAGAGAAATGGAGCAAACCCATCTGTTCTGAACAACCACTCACCAGAATAAATGCAGCCATGCCCTCAGCTGATCGAACACTTCTCCCATCCAGGGTTTCAGCCTGGAGAGGGGAGGTTAGAATATGTGTCTCTCATAGCTCTCTTGCTTTCTCTTCTCACATTCTCCTGGGGATAGACTAGGCAGATTCAGACTTTCCTCTTTCTTCAAATTCTTCTGTCAGTATAGTAAGCTATGGAATAGCCATCATCATTAGGGAGAGTGTCATTTCAAAGCTGGAAAGAAACTCTATGGTTGAATTCCCTCAAGTCTGTGTATTGATATTAATAGGAACTAAGCAATTTGGAAAACTTTTTTTTCTTTTTCTTCAAAACCGAGATGTCAGAAACTATTCTAAGAATTTTTCTTGGCAGACAAAAGTTGTACCATTCTATTTTGTTTTTACTTTTGTTATTTAAAAATTGCAGAATTACACAATAGACAGAATAATAAAATGTGCGCCTCACCCAGGCTCAGAAATAATGAACATTTTGTGGCATTGTTTCATCTATAATTCACCTTTTCCTTCTGTACTATTTTAAAACAAATTCCAGATATATCACTTTTTTCCCTTTGCATTCCTTCCATAACTCAAAATTCGACAACTCCAAAAAATAGCAGTTAGTTACTTTAGTCTAGCTAGGAAGAAAATTTTAAGCATGGAAATGCACGAGAAAAAACTTTCCTGGCAAACTGGAAATTGTCAAATTATAAGACCCATGGTTTTCATTACTGTGTTTTACAGACATTTTGGTTTGATTTCAAATAGTGAGCACTATTTTATAATCACTTTCTCACTTTGATTTAACAACTTTTACTTAAAAGTCTTTGGTATTTAAAATATTTCAGTGACCTATTTATAAGTGACTCACAATTAAACAAATGTATTTGAAAATTTAACTTTTCCTTTTGAATGTTCTCATTTGAAAGTATAATGTTTATTATATTATGATATTAAGTAAAAGATTGGAAACTATATGTGGACTGCAAGTATAATTATGTTTTTTAAATAATAGATATATGTGGAGAGTATAATCCCGAAGTCAAAATAGTGGTATGATTATATTTCTTGAATTGAAGCAGAATTTTTCTCCCAATGAAAATATCCAAATATTCTATAATGTGTCTATAGCACTTTTACAGAGAAATACTATTTTTTAGATAGAAAAAAATGTAGATTCGAAAGACTTTCTTGATATAATTTCATAATCTCTTTGTTCTTTATCTCATCTGGTGTCTCACCAAATTACAAATTATTTTCAATGTTTACTCAGTTACACAATATATACCAAGAGCTCCAGGTGGCTTCTCACAACAAAGTTAAAACAATCTTGTTTCTACTAAACAAACTCCATGAAAAATTTCAAAAGATAAATGATGCAAATATATTTTGACAAGAAGACCAAATACTTTAGAATACTTACATCTCTTATTTGATCTCTGGAATGTGTGGAAAGGCTCTGTAACACTATTCAGATGGTAAGACAAGTCTACTGAGTATACAAAGGAAACAGAGTTAGGGAGCTTGAGTTCTAACCTTCTCTAAATGGCTCTGCAATTTGACCAGTTTTCTAACCTATCTGAGTCTCAGTCATCATTTGTAAAAACCAAAGATTATCAGCCTCTCACATCACAGTGCTGGTAGGCAGACAAAATTAGAGTATGGTAATATTATTTTAACATTATTGGTTGTGAATCACAATCCAAAGGCAACTAAAATGATAATTGTGGAAAGTGTCTGGTTAGCAGTAATATTAAATAGACCTAACCAAATCAAGTGCACAGTCTGGATGGAAATCAGAGTTTGAGAGAAAAACAAGTTTAGTGATGAAGTGATAAGAACATAAGTTGGAAAACTCTACCAAGTACTCAAAAATATGAAAATTTTCAGAAACAATATCATTAATTAACCCAAAAGGTATACATTAATTATCTATTAGTACATTATGATTGGCCAGATAATGCCTCCCCCTTTACTCAAACAATATCTTTAGTGGGGGTTTAAATTGGTATGCTTTGCCTTCTCTAGCAATTCAGGAGCATGTATGCAGCCTTTTGGTTCATGAATGCCAGTCCTGTTTACAAAGCTCTTTGGCTTGTTTTAGGTGCTCAGATCATGTCTGTGGAAGGGAATTAAACTAACTATACAGCTC
Source organism: Manis pentadactyla (assembly GCF_030020395.1). Taxonomy (NCBI): domain Eukaryota; kingdom Metazoa; phylum Chordata; class Mammalia; order Pholidota; family Manidae; genus Manis; species Manis pentadactyla. Next base: position 59,995,895 of record NC_080023.1, on the reverse strand, counting down.
TTTCCCTGCCACTTACCATATAGGCTTGTGCAAAGAAAGCTAGCCAGTCTGATAAAAGCCAAGAGCTGAGGAAAATTGTTGCTGCTTCTTGCAGACAATTGTTTAAATGGCTAATGCATTTTCAAGTAGTACATAAATTATAAGGCAAAAAATTTATAAGTAATGCAATTTACATAAAAGAAAAACACTATAAATTTTTTTCTCTGATTTCTAGGAACCAAAAATCTCCTGAGTATAGGCCATACATTTATGATATAAAAATACCTCATTTCCCTAATTCTTAGGTACCTTAGAAACAACTTAAAGGTGAAGATATTATACACCTAAAAAGTGTTTTCATTGCCCTTGTGCACCATTAAGCAACTTGAATTACTTTGTCAGACAACTAATATTTCAACCACCTCTGGCTTTCTTGATGTTTATCCAAATATTTGTTTTCTCACGTGATGTTCACTCCATGGCCATGGTATCTTTTAAACATTAGGTTCTTCTACCTTTGGACTTCAGGGCATTAATAGATGATATGCATTTCTACAGTGTTTATATGAAAGGAAAAATATTCCACTGTGGTTGGATACGTTATATCATTAATTACAAAATAGTTAGCATTTACTGAGCACTTACCATGTGCCAAGTACTGACTTTCACAGGTATTATTTCATTTAACCCTCACACCAAACAAGGGAATTGAGGCTTGAAGAAGTTAAGTAACTTACTGAAGACCATAGACCTAGTTAATAAGTAGGCCAGGATTCAAACCCAGATCTGACTTAAGCACCTAGCTCTTAGCGCTCACCCTACTATTAATACAAGAGCAGTTCATTAAATCTGGCAGCAAATGTAGTGTTTCAAGAATGCAATGTAAAATGAGAAAGACTTGGCTAACATTAACATTTCCAATTCTTCTATATATAGCCATTACTTTACCTGTGCCTAGAGCTATAACAAAAGGTGGAGTAGGAGGAAGGAGAGAGGAGGGGAAGGAGGAAGAGGAGGAGGAGAGGATGGGGAGGGGAAAGGGAGAGAACAAAATTGTATTTTTCTCCCCTAGAAAATAAAAGTTAAGTTCCAAAAATACAACATTTTGGATCATATTAATTGGTTCTTAAGCAACTGTCTCTCATGTGACAAAACCCACTCTTCTTTTCTCTATTTTATAAAACTGGGACTAGGACTCTAAAATTGCATTTCCCTTTGTCAGTTAATTCCTGTTAAAATCTGTCAAAAGTGGCTCCAGAAGGAGATTAGAAGACAGGAGGAGGAGTAATATATATGTGAAAGAAATAGCATGGATAAGAGCAGATGTTGATGGAATTGGAAACAAAATGACACAGGAAAGTTCATTAAATACAAAAATATGGTTCCTTACAAATATTAATAAAATTTTCTAATGTCTGGCACAATTGATCAAGAAAAAAGAGAGAAAGCATAAAAAACTTGAAATGAAGTAAGAAAACATAGCCAGAGTTACAATAGGGAAGAAAAAATAAATTAAGGGAAGTTTCTGCCTCCAGGGATGATAGATTAGGTGATTTAGCTTTTCTAAATCAGCAAAAACTCTTTTAACACCCAACAGAAAATGGACTAGAAATAAGGGGTATATGTGAGATTACCAGAACATGTGATAGAAAACTTCAAACATAAAAGAATAGCGTAAAGAATCTTGGAGGAAGCTAGAACTCAGACATCTGAAATGAGAGCACCACTATGATTGCTCATGTTTTTGAGATGGCATAATACGGTTAGTTCTAGGAACATATAAAGAAGGTAGAAACTGGAACCAGTTGCTACTGTCAGGGTAAAAGGCCATTGCTATAGCAAAGCTGGACTGAACAGCCAGCTAACAAGAAGAAACAAAAATTAAAAAATAACAAAAACATATTATTCATAGTGATAGTGAAAGCATGTGACATTTGCATAAAATAGTATATAATATTTCTGATGGCAATGTGGTGATATGTATAAAGAACCATAAAAAGGTTCATACCACTTAATAAGGATATCCATATTTAGAAGTTTATCCAAAGACAGGATTCAGAAATGTGTCCAAAAATTTATGTTCATGACAGAATTAAATTAAACTATGTGCATGAACATGTCCTGCACAGTCTTCCTTTCTGCCATAGTTCCCTGAGTACTTGCATTAGTAAACCATGCCTACTTCGAATGTCTTTAGCCCAGCTTCTGATGAAGCAGTTCCAAAAGCACTAAAATTTCCCCCCAAAAAATCAGTCAAATAAAATAAGATCACAATGCTCATTCCAAATACAAGATGATAAAAATATTTCCAGAGATTTGTCCAGCAATTTGTAAAATACAAATTGCTGATACTATTTTAAACAACCTAATAGAACATAACTAAGAATTAATATGATTAAATTGGAAAATAAGCAAGAAAATAAAACTCATGGACACATAATTGGGTCTAGGTCTTTGTAGGGTTAAATAAGAGTTAAATAGATATGGAAAAAAGAAGCTAATTAAACTTGATCAAGCAGTCTTCCCAAGTCATCTCCTCCAGGAAGCCTTCCCAACCTATCATCTAGGATGTCACCCTGTCTGTGAGCTCCCATTTCTCCTGTGCTTTCCCCCTAATTCATCATGCTTACAGAACTCTATAAGGTAATGGTTTATCTCTCATCCCCTTGATGGTGTGACCCTTGAGATTGAACACTGTGTGTTTATTTGTGTTCCTAATATCTGTCCAAAGGATCTGATATATGATCAAATGAACTGGGACAGAAAAAGTAGGGAGAGAGTACATTCCTTCATGAAAACAGGACCAAGTTGTAGGTTTGACAACAAAGTGCAGGGATTAATTCATATTTATTTTAATTTAAAATATATATGAATTGCTAGGCTTCCCAGTTTATGAAAAAGTTAGGCCTATGCTGATTTTCTTCTAATTGCTTTTCCAGATCCACATTAGATCTATCTTCTTTTTCACCCTTGTTCCTCTAGTACTTGCTTTAGTAAACCATGACTACACAGTTGCCTTCTCCACCCTGATCTGTGTCATTGGAGGCTGACCTTTGTGATCTGTATCAACTGAATTGCTTGCCATCTAGATTCCAGGGAGCTCTGTCAATAGGAAGCCCTTTGTTGGACTGGGGTTGGCAAGAGAATGAAGTGAACATTAATTTCCTAGGCTCCCCCTCTGCCTGCTAGTGACCATGGATTGGCTGTGTCTTTGTGTAGAAAGTTTCAGCTCTGGTCAGGCAGTCCTCTCCCTACAGCCACCCTTCTTGGGTTGTAGTATCTGCTCCCTTTCCTTGATTCTTGAGGCCTAAGAGAAGTACTGTCTCCCATTTTGCTAGCCCTGGAATCTTTCATTTTTGTAAGCAGTCCTCTTCTCAAACTACTTAGAGGTGCCTTTTGATTCTTGCCGGCACCCTATTAGTTCACAAGTTCACAATTCTGCCCAAGATCTTGAAAAAGGGACACATTTTATGGTTGATATTAGGGTGCTCTAATGGAGTGTTCTAAACCCACAGGTGTAATAATACCAAAAGGATATTTTGAGGCATTTTTAATTAGCACAGGAGTGCTAAGAGATTTTCTCTTAATGGGAATTAATGCATTTGGGAATTACTAATATAAACTATAGTTAGAAATAGTAGAAAACAGCCTATCAGTTATAATCCAGGAAAAACATTAGTATTGTATACCATTATAGCAATGACACAATTTAACCTTGAAATTTTAAAGAATAATAAAATAGTAAGAGTCACAATACATTGTTTCTCCATTATGTTATTCATTTTTATATCCTTTACTCTCAGTGCTTAAGACAGCACACTGTATATAGAAACTGAAAAGGTATTTATTGAATACGAATCAGGGAGATCACTGAAAACAGAACAGAAAATGCCATTTTACACTTGCATAAAGGAGAATATTCCATACTGGAAACATTAAATGGCATTCTGGTTATTATCTAGCAATAAGAACATAACAAACCTGAAAATGGACCTAGAAAACACTAAGTACTCATGAATAAATAAGTGAAAATGATTGGCATGTAAATAGACTAAAATAATTGGACTCCTATGATAACTATAGATACCATTTGTTAGCTACCTACACTCTGTTAAATTCATTACATATGTTAGCTTCAATCCTCACATTCCTGCCCAGTGGAAGTAGTCAAGGAAGGCTTCTAGGATGAGGTCATATATGTGTCAACTCAGAAAGAAGGAACAGGAATCATCCATGAACATGAAAAGACAAAGAGAGTTCTAGGTAGAATACTATCATCCATAAAATCACAGAGACAAGAGAGTGGGATGTATTTCAGGAACTTCAGACATTTCAGTAATGAAGAAAGGGTGGAGACTGGAAATGAAGTGGGATTTTTATCCTGAAGGCCATGGGAGCCATCATTTCTACACATAAGTGTCATTATCTAATACTTATTTTAGGCATGTGTATGAAGCAGCAGTGAAAAGAGATTCTTGCAAAGATTAAAATAAATAATAAAGGTAACTAGTCATTGTACTGTAAAGCACTCTACAGACACTAGTTCTTATTTATCTTAGGTTGTTGCTTTATGACTTTTTGCCCGCCTGCCCTATTGTACCAATCTACTTTCTCAAGTCACCTATGGCTCTGTTCTTGGTTCTGTTCAGTCTGTCAGACAGGCTCCCAGTGGCATTCAGACAGCTTTTGAAGTGGTGTATAGTCAATGTACTGCTCTACAGCATTCAATGGGACAAGAGTGCCACCTTGTGTTGTTTCAATGACTGTATATAATCCCCGTTATGCTTTTTTTCACTTGAAATATGTAAATGAGGTCATTGAAGCTTCCTCCCAGAAGTAATTTTGAAAATAAATTGTTAAAAATACTTTCCCAAATATGGCAGAAGGGGAACACAGGACCTTTACAATATAGCAGTAGTACTAATTCCTGAGTTTAGTAGATTGCTCACTACTTGTTGGAAAATGCTTAGCCTGTGTCCTTTGAATTCTTGCTATTATTATTTTTAACATATTTATGGATTAAAAAAATATTTACAGCTAAACATACAATTGAAATTATGATCTAGGAGCTGAAATAAGTTAAGCAGAAACCTATCCTGCTCTCTTTACTAGAGGCCCATACTCAATAATAAGTTTTGAGAAAAGATTCCAAGAAGCTTCTTGAAAGTACATTCCTTGATGTCTGCAAGAAAGGCTGTAAGCATTTGCAGACAGACCAACTATTTAAACTATTTTAAAAGAATTATTGGAGAAAGAAATTTCCTTAAATTCCTCAAGAAGGACAATGAATAGATTCTTTCTGCCTCTTCCTCCTCACCATTCTCCACAGGCAGCTTTACTTTACTTTTCTCCTCTTCTGGCTTCATTTCTTTCTCATAGTTGTTGAAAAATAAGTTCCCAATACCTAGGAATTTAATTGCTATTCTCTTTATCAAATTATAAGCCAATATATTGCCACTGTACACACATGATGAACATGTAGTGCAAACGGACATTCTGTCCAAGAAACTAAAACCTCTTTACTGAGCACTTTCCATACATTAACTCATTTAACCGTCACAAAAAATCCAATAATGTGAGTATTATTGTTCCCATATTGTGATGGGAAACTGAAGCTCAGAGAGGATTCTACAAATTCACACATCGAGGAAGTGGTAATCATTTCAATTCCAGGTCACAGTGACTCTAAATATCTGTGCCCATAACCATTATGCTTTATTGCCTCTAACAATAAAACATCAAATCATAAGATATTTTAGCAACAACTGTCTCTTAAGTACAACCCAAAAATAAACAAATTATGTGTAAATGTAAAAAACAATATGAATTTGGAAATAAGATGATCATTCAAAACTTAAAAAAAAGCTACAGTAATCACAACAATACGGTAGCAACATATGGACAGACATATAAATTAATGTCATAATATTGAGAGTCCAGAAATAAACTTGTACCTCTGTGATCAACAATTTAGGTAAGGGTGCCAAGACCACTCAGTGGGGGAAGAATAGTCTTATAAACAAATGATGCTAGGACAAATGAATAGCCACATGCAAAACAATAAAGTTGAACCTCACACCATATACAATATTAACTCAACAAGAGGGGGAAAAGAGATAGCAGAGTAGGAAGTCTAGGTGGAAACCTCCTCCCACACACACCAAGGGAGCAACTACAGAAAATTCAACTAACCCTGAAAACAACCTGAAGACTGCAGAACAGGCCACCTATATCTGGTGAAGAAGAGAAGACCACACAGAGAGATATAAAGTGGCAGAGCCATGATCAATCAGAACCCCAGCCCTTCCCCCATCCCATCCCACAAGTAGAAGGGAAAGGAAGATAGTGGGGAGGAGATAAATACTCAGAAACTCTGCAAACAGGGCCCTGGAGATCTGCTCTGGGAACACAAGTTCACATCCCAATGGGCTTTGGTGATTAATGGGGCTGGACACCAGTGAGAGTTAGAGCACTCTGGGAGGCTGAGACTCCAGCCACTTGTGGAGGACAGCCATGCTCCACTGGTTCTGCTGAGATCCAAAATAGAGATGGCAGTTTGAAAGATTTACCAGCAGTGGGAAAGATTTGCCAGAGGGGTGAGGGTTGGATGGAGCGCTCTCTACAGGAAAAAGGGCAGGTGGATGATGCTTCCCCAGCCCTCCCTCAGCCCAACTGGTCAGGCACTTGGGGGAGCACCAAATGTTCCATCCCTCTGGTTGGCAGCTCAGCCTCAAGTTTCCCTTCATTCTCATCCACCCACCCGGCCCACTTAGCCCAGCTGAGACTTTGTTGTCTGGCAGGCAGAGGGAGACTTTGCTGCTGGCAGGCAAAGAGAGGCTTTCCCAGCTTTCTTAGTCCTATCTCAGCCTAACTGGGATGCACTTGTTTGAGCTAGCTCTGAGCACTCCTTTCTCCCGGCAGGCAGCTCAACTGGGCAGCACTGCTCTCCTGCATGCTCCACCACTGCACTCCAGAGTGACAGGCAGGCAGAGGATGGAACAGCCCACAACAATTCCAGCAGAAGCACCACTATTCAGCTGACATTGACAGTGGACTGAGATAGGCTACTGCCAGCAGACAGACAGAAAGGTGGCCCTACACATAGTTCACCAAAAGCAACTGGGGCTCCACCACAAAGGAGAACCAGGAACTTGAGAGAAAAGAGTCTTGAGTTTCTACACACCACAGGATGACTTCTTCATAAAGCCATTACTCTCTAGACTAGGAAACAGCAGATTCATCTGATACAAATAAAGAAACACAGAAACCCAGACAAAGTGGGGAGGCAGAGGAATTCTCTGGTCGTAGAAGCACAGAGGGCCCCTAACAAAAGGAATCTCAGGAAGAAAACACCAAGACATATAATTAAAATGACAAATATTAAGGATAAGGAAGAGGGTATTGAAAGCAGCCAGAGAGAAAAAAAATTACTCATAAGGGAAACCCCATCAGGCAATCAGCACACTTCTCAGCAGACACTTTACAGGATGGAAGGGAATGGCATAAAATATTTAATGCATTGAAACAGAAGGACCTTCAACCAAGAATCCTCTACCCAGCAAGATTACCATTCACATTTGAAGTTGAGATTTAAAAGTTTCCCAGATAAACTAAGGCTGAAGGAATTCAACACCACTAAATTTGGAACTTTATGTTCCAAACAAAATACAGGATAAGACACTAAGAGTGCTAAATGAAACAGAGATCACCCATCTTCTCAATAAAGATTTCAAAGTATCAGTCATAAATATGTTCACTGATCTGCAGAAAAGTATTGATGCTCTTAGGGAGGACTTCAACAAAGAGATAGAAGAGTTGAAAAAGAGCCACTTAGAACTGAAGAATACAGAAACTGAAATGAAATATACAATGGAGGGAATGAATAATAGACTGCTACAAGTAGAAAAGATGATCAGTGAGATGGAACTCAGAAAACAGGGTAATAATAAGGCTGAGGAACAGAGAGAAAAAAGAGTCTCTAGAAATGAGGGGATGCTAAGAAGACTGTTTGACAACTCCAAGTGAAACAATATTCACACAACAGGGGCACCAGAAGGAGAAGAGAGAGACCAAGGGGTAGGAAGTCTCTTTGAAGAAATAATTGCTGAAAACGTCCCAATCTGGGGAAGGATAGAGACTCCCAGGTCGTAGAAGCACAGAGGGCCCCTAACAAAAGGAATCTCAGGAAGAAAACACCAAGACATATAATTAAAATGACAAATATTAAGGATAAGGAAGAGGGTATTGAAAGCAGCCAGAGAGAAAAAAAATTACTCATAAGGGAAACCCCATCAGGCAATCAGCACACTTCTCAGCAGACACTTTACAGGATGGAAGGGAATGGCATAAAATATTTAATGCATTGAAACAGAAGGACCTTCAACCAAGAATCCTCTACCCAGCAAGATTACCATTCACATTTGAAGTTGAGATTTAAAAGTTTCCCAGATAAACTAAGGCTGAAGGAATTCAACACCACTAAACCAGCATTATAGGATATGTTAAAGGGACTATGGATGGAAATGTTCTCAAGCCTAAATAGTTTTCATCAGTGAAAATAAACCCACAGTAAATAGATTACCAAGCAAGTATGAAATTAAAACAAAACAAAAGTAGTAAAACCAACTATACACAAAATCAGTTAAAAGATACACAAAAAATGCAGATTATGACAACTAATACATAAAGTGTGGAGGAGGGAGAAGAATTTTTAAAAAGTACTTTTGGATTGTGTTTGAAATAGAGGGATCATCAACTTAATATGGACTTAATGCATTTAGGGAACTATCCATGAACATTATGGTAACCATAAACCTAAAGCCTATAATAGATACACAGAAAGTTTAAGAAAGAAATCTAATCACAACACTAAATAAAACCATTAAATAACAAGAGAAGAGTGTAAGAGAGGAAAAAAGGAACAGAGAGGAACTACAAAAGCAACCAGAAAACAATTAATAAAATGGCAATAAGTATACATCTGTCATTAATCACCTTAAATGTAAATGGACTGAATGCACCAATTAAAAGACATAGGGTGGCAGAATGGATAAAGAAACAAGACCCACCTATATACTGCCTACAAGAGACTCATTTCAGACCTAAAGACATACATAGACTGAAAGCAAAAGCATGGAAAAAGATATTTCATGCAAATAATAGGGAGAAAAAAATAGCAGTAGCAGTACTTATATCAGACAAAACAGACTTCAAAACAGAGAAAATAAGAGACAAAGAAGTATATTGCATAATTATAAAGGGATCAGTCCAACAAGAGGATATAACAATTATAAACATCTATGCACCCAACATAGGAGCACCTAAATATGTAAAACATATACTAACGGAACTAAATGGGGAAATAGAGGGTAACTCATTCATATTAGGGGACTTTAACACACCACTTACACAAGGACACATCAACCAGAAAGAAAACAAATAAGGAAACAGAGGCACTGAACAACACATCAGATCAGATGGATTTAACAAACAAAGGAAAGGTATATAGAACAGTACCTTTACAGATATAAGAACCAAAAGCAGCAGGATACACATTTTTCTCAAATGTACATGAAATGTTCTCCAGAACAGATCACATACTAGGCCACAAAAAGATATTCAATAAATTCAAAAAGACTGAAATTGTATGAAGCAACTTCTCAGACTAAAATGGTATGAAATTGGAGGCTAAACATGCTTCTAAATAATCAATGAATCAATGAACAAATCAAAACAGTAATCAAGCCATATATGGAGATAAATGAAAACAAAAATACAACAGTCAAAAACTTGTGGGCTCACACAAAGGAGTTCTAAGAGGGAAGCACACAACAATACAGGCCTACCTTAAGAAACAAGAACAATGAGAGCAGCATGAGAGGTGAGACAGAGGCCTCCTCCTAAAACCACATATAATACAAAAATATAATTAATACAACTAATTCTGAAAAAGCAACAGAAAAGAAGGCTGCGCCATACTGCACACACCTGGAGTAAAGAACAGACCTCACAAATAGGCTAACGTACCAAAGCTGTGATCTGGAGGGACCCAAGCCCTTTCCCCACCCCAGCTCACTGGTGGGAGGAAGAGAAACGGGGAAATAGACTGTAACTCATTCCTATTAGGGGACTTTAACACACCATTTACACAATGGACACATCAACCAGAAAGAAAACAAATAAGGAAACAGAGGCACTGAACAGATCAGATTAGATGGATTTAACAAACAAAGGAAAGGTATATAGAGCAGTATCTTTATAGATATAAGAACCAAAAGGAACAGAAATGGAGCAGGGAGGGAGTGGAGGCAAAGGACTGCTGAACATCTGCTCTGGGAGCACAAATCTACATGGCATGATGCTCTGGTGATTAGTGGGGTTGGAAAGGAAAGACAGGCAGAATACCTGGAGAGACTGAGATTCCAGCTGCTTGTCAAAAACAGGGATCCATATCCAGCTGCTCTGGGACAAAAGAAAGGCAGGCAGTCTGAGAGACTTCCTAACAGCAAGAGGGCTGCTAAAGGAGCAGAATTGAACAAAGCTTACTTCTCAGGAGAAAGGACAGGTAGGCAAAATTGTCCAGGTGCACTCTGCCCAGCAGGTTGGGAACTTTCAGGAGCTTCAGGTGCTCCATCCCCCTGGTTGACTATACAGCTTTAAGGCTCCCACATGCACCATGCTGCATCTTCCTCCTGGCCAGCCCGCCCCTGGCTCACAAACCAGCAGCCCCTGTCCTGGTGTCAGGCAAACCAGAGGGAAGCCCTGCCTGCAGCAACTATAATTGCAAATCATAGAGGCTTACACCAGTGTGTTTGGCCAACTGGTTCTGGCACTGGAGACAGGTATAGCAGCCGGGAAGCAGGAAACAGCTCTTTCCTCCCTCCAGACACCGACACCACTCTCCTGTGACCCCCAACAATGCTCCAGGGGCTAAGCATCTCCACCAAGTAGAGCTTCTGGGCACTAGAGGGCATCACATACAAATATGAAATGTCAAAGGAACCTGGTTCAAAGAAAAATCATACAAACACCAGAAAAAGAGTCAAATGAAACCAATCTCATAATCTTCCTGAAAGAGATTGCAAAATAAAAATCATAAACATGCTCATGGAGGTACAGAAAAATGTTCAAGAACTCAGGAACAAATTCCAGTTGGAGATCCAACCATTAAGGAATACAATGGAGGGTTTTAAAAGCCGATTAGATATGGTGGAGGTGACGATAGATGAAATACAAATTAGAGGAGAGAAATACAAAGAAGCTGAGGCACAGAGAGAAAAAAAGGATCTCTAAGAACGAAAGAATATTGAGAGAATGGTGTGACCAATCCAAACAGAATAATATTCATATTATAGAGGTACCAGAAGAAGAAGAGAGATAAAAAGGGATAGAAAGTGTCATTAAGGAGGTAATTGCTGAAAACTTCCCCAATTGGGGAAGTAGATAGTCTCTCAGGCCATGGAAGTGCACAGATCTCCCTACACAAGGGACCCAAGGAAGACAACACCAAGACATATAGTAATTAAAATGGCAAAGATCAAGAACAAGGACAAACTATTAAAAGCAGCCAGAGAGAGAAATAAGATCACATACCCATCAGGCTATCATCAGACTTCTCAGCAGAAACCTTTCAGGCCAGAAGTGAGTGGCATGATATATTTAAAGGAATGAAGCAGAAGGGCCTGGAACCAACACTCTATCTGGCAAGGTTATCATTTAAATTTGAAGGAGGGATTAAACAATTCCCAGATAAGCAAAAGCTGAGAGAATTTACTTCCCACAAACTGTCTCTACAGTGTATTTTGGAGGGACTGCTATAGATGGAAATGTTCCTAAGGCTAAAAAGCTATCACCAGAGGTAATAAAACCACAGTAAAGAAAGTAGAACAGCTAATTACTAAGCAAATGCAAAATTAAATCAACTAACCCCGAAGTCAGTCAAGGGACAGACAAAGAGTACAGAATATGATACCTGATATATAAAGAATGGAGGAGGAAGAAAAAGGAGTAGAAAATAAAAAGAACCTTTAGTTGTGTTTGTAATAGCAAACTAAGTGAGTTAAGTTAGACTAGTTAGGGAATTACCCTTGAGCCTTTGGTAACCACGAATCTATAGCCTGCAATGGCAATAAGTATATACCTATCGATAATCACCCTAAATGCAAATGGTCTGAATGCATAAATCAAAAGACATAGAGTCACTGAATGGATAAAAAAAAACAAGACCCATCTTTATGCTGCCTACAAGAGACTCACTTCAAACCCACACAGACTATAAGTGAAGGGATGAAAAAAGATATATCATGCAACTAATAGAGAGAAAAAAGCAGGAAGAGTTAATGAGCAAACAAAGGAAAGGTATATAGAGTAGTACCTTTGAAGATACAAGTTCATTGGATAATTCATTGCCATAGACATTTAGAGCATAATTTTAGGTTCCTTTTGCTATAGGAGCAAAGAGTCCACATTCTTGTCCCACAGATCAAGTATTGGTCAGCTTGGAGACTTTTCAGCTTCTTTAATCAACTTTAAAATAACAGCAACAATACAGAGTTAAGAAATCATATTATTTCAGAAGTCCTGCTCTTGAATTAATATTTGGAAACCATGAATGATAAGGAATATTGCCCTTTTTGCTAGATATATAATACTTTAATAATGAAAAATTGCTTTTGAAAAACATTCATTTTTACTTGAAAGAGTTGTTCAAGGATTCAAGGCAGAAATTGCAAGGAATTCTCTGAGTAAATATATATAGGTCAATTTCTTTAATGTAAATTCTATACTTATGCTATTTTTTAAGTTGCTTTATAATTTATTTCTGTATGTATGAAGGGAAGAGAAGGATCATGGAAGGAAGAGAAGGGAAGAGGGCTTGGAGAGATGAGAAGATTGAGGGGTGATAGCTAGGAGATGCATATATATGTTAATGAGTTTTATGCTAAAGTTTAATTGGAATTTATTACTTCTTAAATTTTAAATATGAACTGATATTCAATTATTGATGAATTTATATACTAATCATCTTTTACTAGATTACACTGCAATAATAAAAATCCCAGTCTCTCGGGAACTTACAACAAAAATGATGTTATGTCTCTTGCAAGTTGGGAGTTAGCTGTGTGCCCCACATTTTTCTCTTCATGATTCAGGTAAAGCAGCAGTCTCTATGTAGAACTCTGTCATTGTGTGACAGGGGAAAAAAGAGCAGAACCTAGGATGGCTTAGAGTTTCTGATTGGAAATGGCACAACTGCTGCTTACATCCAATGTGTGTTGCCTGGCAATGTCTGATATCACTGAGCTGGGAAGTACAATCTTCCTACATAGAAGGGCACTGCTGGTCACATGGCTAAGCCTGATATCACAGGATGGGGAATTATCAATCTTTCATAGGAGGAAGCAGCAAATACATAATAATAATAACCTACTATTACTGCAAATCATAGAATCTGAAGGGAACTTTATATATCATATCTTTTATCTCATTCAATCTTGTCTGTGGATGAGAAGTCAGAGGCCTAGAAGGGGAAAATGATTTACTTAGAATTATAAGTTAACTTAGATTCAAATCTCTGATAAATAGTCCCTCCCTCTTCCCATGGTAGAATTCACATTTTTATTTCATGAGCTATCTATAAGTGAAAAAGAAATAGTTGAGTAATCCAACCTAACTATAAATCGGCACAAAAGAAAAATAGATGCTGAGAATAACTATTTTCAACCGGCAAATTCAAATGTATGCTATCACTAATGAATATCATTTATATTTAAGAGGGTATTTAAATAGAAGAAGAGAAATTATTTCTATTTATTTTTGGAAACACTATAAATCAGGTCTTGATTTGTTGTTTTTGGCAGATTTAAGAAAATTATGTTGAAAATGTCAATAATACCAATTAACTTAAAAGTGTAACATGTCATACCACATTGTGAGTAGCACAAAAAAAACTGGAGAAATATTCTTTCAGTATTTGAAAATTGTTACCTGATTCAGTAAAGTCACACATATGACTGACGAACAAGTAAAGTTCTTTGTTGTTTTTCCATCTTACTTGTTAAGGTAAATGAACATATCAACTGATATCATGTTGTAACCACACCTGTATATCAGTTGCAACCAAAGGCCAACTATGGATATAAGAGATTGGTAAAAATCATTGAAAGAATTCTGTGAGAATCAACTGGTCTGTGAAGTTCATAATAAAAAGCATTACATATTCTATTATTTTTTTGTAAATTGTGTACTACACATCCTTTCTGTCAATAAACTTTATAATAAACTTATGTACATATGCATGCATACTTTTTTTCAGAGAGCTGATTGTTAAACATTCACCAGCTAGCACTAGGAATACAGAAAGTTTATGATATTCATTACTGCTTTTATGTCATATATTTAAATATCTACACAGTGTAAGGGTCTATCTATAATTGCTATGTGAAATACAAAAATTAGTCCCCTCAAGGAGCTAAAAACCTAACAGAGGAAATTATTGATATAAATAAAATTATAAGACAAAGCAATATGAATAGCCATAAAGAGTAGGAAATGTAGCAATGAGCAATGTTACAGTGCGCTTGTGTCAGAAACTTCAAATTTAGAATTAGGAATGATCTTTACACCCATTTCAAGACATCAGAAAAGTTTTACTACAAACTAATAATCAGAATTAGTGCTTATCACAGTATTCTGGGCATAGTAAATGATCAACATATGTCTCTTGAATTGTACTAAAAGTAATGTGTCATAAAAAGTAAAGTAAAATAAAATAATATCTGTAATGGAAGAGACAGACAGGCAAGTATTGGGTTTAAGAGGCCCACTGATGACTAGGCAGAAAAGTAGATAGAGGCATGGAGAGGAGATGATATTCTAATAGGCACACCTGTGCTAAGACAGATGGTAGGATCAATTAGTTCATGGGGATATAAGTATTTGGCATCCTACGAAATTCTAAGTACTGGGCTCTCATTTGAACAGTCTCCTCTGAAACAGGATTGAGGAGAAATAAAGAAAGGTAAATCAATTTATCTGGCTCCCATTTTGAACTACCCTGAAAAACAAACTTCAGGCTTCTTTACAAGGCTTTTGGTTTTATATGCTTCATGAGATTTCAGGTGTCTCCTTGACTCTCCCTTTAAGATGGTCTCACCCCTTGCAGGTACTTTTAAAAACCAAAAATAGAAAATAGGATTTAAATATAGGTGGATGGTAAAAATTCAAAGAAAAAGACTGCAAGAAGAAAAACTTAACAGGATACAACTCTGAGCCTTCACATCTTTTACCACACAAAAAAATTTTGAACTAATATATTTTGTGACATAACTACAATTATAATTTAGATTTCATGAAGGTTTTTTTACTTTTTATCATTTTTAAGCTGAGAAGACTCCCTGGGAATTTAACTGAGGTATCAAAGTTAGTAGATTGATTTCATTTCCTTGATTTCTACATCAGAATGATGTTTCCATTGTTCTGTCTTATAATGTGGTACATGGAAATAAGAAGCCATAATACCTAAAGTGTACTGTATTTAAAAGATTAATTTACAAAAAACAACACAATTTATTATCTTATTAAAATGAATCACAAAAATGGCCTTGACAGTTTAAAAAACAAAACAGTGAAGTACTATATACTAAATCGTGTAGGACGTACCCAGAGTACATTTAGAGGGAAATTTAAGCTTTAACTGCATTTATGGAGAATGAAGGAGGGGGATTTAAATTTGTTATGTAAGTATTCAAATTAGAGAAAGGAGACAAAGCCTAAGAGAGTAGCTCCAGGAAGGAAATAATAAAGCTACACCCAAAAACTGAAGAAATGGCAAAGAAACAATTTAAAAAAGATGGAAAGCTTGACAGCTGGTTATTTGAAAAGGCTAATAAAATACATTCTTAGCAATCAAGAGAAAAAAGATAAAATAAGGAAGTCATAAAAATAAACAATGTTAAGAATGAATAAAGAAGAAATCCTTAAAATGATAAAATAATTGTATAGGTTTTGCCAATACTCATGTTTTTATACAACTTATACTTCAATAGATAGTGCATTGATATGGTTCTGAACTCAAAATACTGCAGGTGCATATAGTAACAATTCTGTCTCCCACCATGCCCTCCAACTACCCAGTATCCCTCCCAAAGGCATCTTAAAGTTTGTTGTTTACTCTTCAGTGCTTCCAAAGACATTTTATTCATTTACAAATTAATACAAATTTGAGTTATCTTATATGAGTTCTCCCTTTTCTCATACATGAAATAAATTTAACTGGTAAGTTTAAAAGATTCTCCTGACAAAATTTACAGATATATTTCACAAACCTTCAAGAAACAGATCATCCCTGTCTTACACGAGTTATTTTAGGTAATGGAAAATGAGGAAGAGTCATGCAGGGACATCAATGTGGATTGGCTCATTCAATATCTATTCCGCCTCCTTTAGAGCAGGCTGAAGCAATGTAAAACACTGCATTTCTCAGGATCTCTCTTGCTCAGATTCCAGAGGTGATTTCGGCTACATGCAACTTAAACTTATACAAAAATTTAATTTGGAAGTGAACCAAATGGGAAGGTGGCAGGGCATGGGGCATCTGCTAAGCTGCAGTGCATTGTGACAAACTCAGTGTGGTTCCTGAGCCAGCAGCTGAATAGCAGCGTTCTGACTGTAGATGGCTTCCTGGCTAGCAGAATTGATGTGATTCTGGAGCTGGCAACAGAGAAGCTTCTGTGTCCTGACTGGCAGGTAACTTCTTTATTCGTGGTTTCCTCATCATGGCAGAGATAGTAGCTTCTTAATTTTTCAAATTCATGATTGCAGCACTGGCAGTATCTACTTTGAAACCCAGTTCTGCAAATATGGATTTGGGTCTAGTTCTGGAAATTCGGATGAAAGTCTCTTTTTCAGCCCTAGCAATGTATCTCTAAGTAAGCCATTTAACAGCCTACAAGATAAATCCCTTCTTATGTAACAGGAAATCTGTTGTCTTAAAATGAACCCTGGCTAATATACTACCCAACTTACCTTAAAACTAAAAATGGATAAGGACCATATAAGAATGGAAAGTTGTATGTGAATGTTATTTATAAATTTAGATGCAAAATCTGAAATAAAAAATTAACAAATCAAATCCAGCACTGAAGAGGCAGAGATAAAAGTGACCAAATAGGGTTTATTCCAGGAACTCCAAAATGACTCAGCTTCAGAAAGCCAATTGATGTAATTCACCACATTAATAGATTAAATGAATGACTTTTGATTATTTTAATTGTTGAAAAAATATGCATTAGAAAAAGTCAATCTACATTCATAATTTTAAAAAAAATAACAAGAATAGAAGAAAATGTGCTTAACTAAAGGCCATTTTAAAATAATCCTTCCACATCATACTTAATGACCAAAAACTAGAAATATTATCTTTAGAATCATAATACACAGATGCCAACTAAAACTCCTGCTTTTCAATAACATACAGAAGCTCTCAGAAAATGAAATCAGGAAATAAATGAGTAGGAATTACAAAAACTGTAAAGAAAGGATTTCACCTATATTCTTCTTTGTAGCAACAATCCTATTACCCTTCATAAATAGAACCAATCACCTCCATAAACACCTAAACTTCCCTTTTCTCTTGTTTGTCTAGTGGCATGAATTGCCCAAAGGGCCATTTGGATGTGTCCATTTTCAATTTAATTAAGCTTTACTTTTGTCCCCTGATGGAATAATTTATTTTAGATATTAAGAACTCTAAGTCAGTAAAAACTAGTGTTTTGAGAACAGGTTGGATGCAAAAAAAATTATAAGTAGGATATTGGTCATAATTTTGTGAACCACTCCTTAAAGTTATCGCTTCCCAAACCCATGCATTCTGGCTGGAAGGAAATCTCACCACATACTGATTGCTGGTTCCCAGCATATAATGCATCATACAAGACAAAATCCTAACCTCTCAAGATAGTGCATTCTTACTTAGCACTGTCTGAATTACCCTCAGTAGTACATTCTGACAATCTATAAGGCAGGTGGTAAGGAGTAAATTGTAAAATAAATAAATTCCTTGAATTTATTCCTTAAGTAAAAATATAATTTCTCATGTTCAGGTCCATTAGAAGAGGTCTATCCATTTTTTTTTTTATTTCTCAAATTTTCTTGTCACGAAGATTCCAATCTTCTTCCTCTCAGTTCCATTAGCCAGTGATCATAAATGAGTGTAGATTTGTGACTTGGACTACACCTTCTATTAAAACTGGAAAATTACCTAAATACTCAAAATTCCACCCATTAGAAGGAATTCCTTCTTATGGTCCTTAAGGACCAACCTGAGTCAGGTAGGAAGGCAGTAGTAGTTCACTTCCATTTGGCACCAGCAAATCATATAGACTAATCTGTTAGCCAGAGTCACATACTTAGGTAATAAGGAATTCCCTGTTATAAGGAAGCCCTAAATGAGTTTGAGGGATAATTGACAGTGTGGCAGAAGTAGCATAGTCAGAATGTGAGTCATCTGAATGTGCACCTTACTTGTGCCTCTAGCTATTCTCAGGCATGGTTGCATATAAACAACTTTCATTTGATGATGTAATACTGTTGGACATGATCAATATTTTGGTTATTTTGATGTCATGGTCAAGAATTTATTGTCTACCATTATGATAATAATGCCAATTTGCCTATTAACTGTTTCTAATTAGAAATAGAAAAAAACCACTAAATTTGTATGGAACCACTAAAAGACTCTGAATAGCCAAAGCAATCTTGAGAAAGAAAACAAAGGGGGAAGTATCACTCTTCCAGACTTCAAACTATATTACAAAGCTATAATAATCAAAGAGTATAACACTGATATAGAAACAGACACATATATTAACAGAATAGAATAGAGGTTATAGCAATAAACCTTTACATATATAGTCAATTAATTTAGACAACGGAGCCAAGAATATACAATGGGAAAAGGATCACCTCTTCAATAAATGTTGTGGGAAAAATTGGATAGCCACATGCAAAAGAATGAAACTGTACCTTATCTTACACCATGCACAAAAATTAACTGAAAATGGATTAGAGACTTGAACATAAGACATGAAACTATAAATATTCTAGACAAAGACATAAAGTTCTAAGATCCTTTACATTGGTCTTTGCGATGATTTTTTTGGGTTTACACAAAAAGTAAAAGCAACAATAACAAAAATAAACAAGTAGGGCCACATCAAACTAAAAAGCTTCTGCACAGCTAATAAAACCACCAACAAGATGAAAAGTCAATCTACAGAACAGGAGAAAAATTTTGCAAATCATACATCTAATAAGGAGTTAATATCTGAAATATATAAAGAACTCATATAACTCAATAGCAAAAAAACAAACAATCCAATTTAAAAATGGGCAGAGGAACTGAATAGTCATTTTTCCAATAAGATATACATATGTCAAACAGGTACATGAAAAGATGCTCAACATTACTAGTTATCAAGGAAATACAAATCAAAACCACAGTGAGATATTAGCTCACACCCATTAGAATGCCTTTCATCCAAAGCCAAGAGTTAACAGTATTAATAGTGAGGTTTTACAGAAAAGAGAACTCTTATGTACTGTTGGTGGGAATGTAAATTGGCACAGTCACTATGAAAACAGTATGGAGTTTCCTCAAGTAATTAAAAATGGAAATACCACATGATTCAGCAATTCTACTTCTGGGTATATATCCAAAAGAAATAAGAATAGGATACTGTAGAGGTATATCTGCATTTCCATGTTCATTGCAGCATTATTTACAACAGTCAAAATATGGAAACAACTAAGTGTCCATCAACAAATGAATGGATAAAGAGAATGTGGTGCACACATACACAATGGAGTACTATTTAGCATTGAGAAAGAATGAAATCCTGCCATTTGTGATAACATGGACAGAACTTGAGGGCATTATTGTAGATGAAATAAGCCACACAGAGAAAGACAAATACTACATGGTTTCACTCATACATAAAATCAAAACACAAAAAAGTCAAACTCATAGAAACAAAGAATAGGAAAGTGGTTCACCTGGGCTGGGAGTAGGGCAAATAGGGAGAAGTTGGTAAAAATATACACACTTTCCAGTTAGGATTCTCAAGATGGCAGCTTGAGTACGGTGGCGGGAATCTCCTCCCAAAACCATACATACTTTGAAAATACAATGAATACAACTATTCCTAAAAGAGTGACCAGAAGATACAGTACACCAGCCAGGCTACATCTACATCTGCGAGAACTCAACATCTCATGAAAGGGTAAGATACAAAGCCGTGACCCGGCAGGACCCAAGCACTCCCCCAACCCCAGCTCACCAGAGGGAGGAAAAGAATCAGAGTGGGAAGGGAGTGGAAGCACAGCACAGCTAAATAACCAGAACTTTAGGCGCCCTAACACCCTGGGTGGCAACTAGGCATGGAAGACCCTCAAGGCAATAAGCAGCCTACCGATCATTCCCGCCGGCTGGCACTGCAAGTGAACCAGCTGATCTGCGATTGCTGCAGAGCAACTGGGGAGCAGCGCCGCCCACAGCAACCACACAGAGGTTGTCCCCTGCCCCCAGTTGACCGACACAGACAGCAGAGACTGGTCAGAGTCTGCACAGCACAAAGGGACATTATTCTCATGGCAAACATGTGCTGCTGGCCTGCAACCCCCACCAGTGCCCTAGGCCATCCTGAGGGGTGCCCCACCCATGGCAGATCAGGGGATCAATCCAGACACTGCCCCCTGTGTGCAGCCAACTGACACAGGCAGAGGAAGCCAGCACGAAGTCCGAAAAGCATATAAGAGCTCTGTTCTTACAGTGTACACATGCTGATCGCCTGCAAACACTGTCAGTGCCCTAGGCCATCCCAAGGGCCATCACATGCGCAGCAGGGCAGAAGATCAACGAAGAGGCTGCTCCCTGTGTGTGGTTGCCCGGCACAGGTAGCGGAGACCGGTGCGGGGTCCTGAAAGCACAAAGGGGTGCCCTTCTCACAGGAGAATACATGAAGCTCACCTGCAACCCCCACCAGTGCCTTAGGCCAAACCAAGGGGTGCCCAACCCACAGCAGCTCAGGGGATTAACACAGACACTGCTCCCTGTGTGCACTTGACCAGTACAGGCAGTGGAGATGGGCAAGGCAACCAGCAAGCAGGAAGGGACTTTGTTCCCCAGCTGATACACGTGCCACTCGTTGGTGATCACTTCCATCACCATGAAAAGGCAGAAGAACCTTGTTCAGTCCAAACTCCCTCAAACACCAGGGAGAGGGCCTGGTGAGACTGAAATCACCAATTTTCCTGAAAAAAGAATTCAAAATAAAAGTCATAACCATGCTGATGGAGCTACAGAGAAATATGCAAGAGCTAAGGGATGAATTCAGGAGGGAGATAACAGAAATGAAACAAACAATGGAAGGATTTAAGAGCAGACTGAATGAGGTGGAAGAGAAGGTTAATGGAATAGAAATCAGAGAACAGGAATACAGAGAAGCTGAGGCAGAGAGAGATAAAAGGATCTCTAGGAATGAAAGAGTATGAAGAGAACTGTGTGACCAACCCAAATGGAAAAATTTTCCCATTAGAGGGGTACCAGAAGAAGAAGAAGAGAGAGAAAAAGGGATAGAAAATGTCTTTGAAGAAATAATTGCTGAAAACATACCCAGTCTGGGGAAGGAAATAGTCTCTCAGACCATGGAAGCCCACAGATCTCCCAACACAAGGGACTCAAGGAGGACAACACCAAGACATATAATAAATAAAATGGCAAAGATCAAAGAGAAGGACAGAGTATTGAAAACAGCCAGAGAGAGAAAAAAGATCACATACAAAGGAAAACCCACCTGGCTATCATCAGACTTCTCAGCAGAAACCTTACAGGCCAGAAGAGAATGACATGATATATTCAATGCAAGAAACAGAAGGACCTCAAACCAAGAATACTGCATCCAGAAAGATTATCATTACATTTGAAGGAGGAATTAAACAATTCCCAGATAAGGAAAATTAGAGGGAATTTACTTCCCACAAACCATCGTTACAATGTATTTTAAAGGGACTGCTCTAGATGGAAGTGCTCTTAAGGCTAAACAGAAGTCACCAGAGAAAATAAAACTACAGCTAAGAAAGTAGACCAACCAAATACTAACTAAATGCAAAGTAAAATCAGCTATCCACAAAATCAGTAAAGGGAAACACAAAGAGTACAGAAGAAAACACCTAACATATAAAGAGTGGAGAAGGAAGAAAAAGAAGGGAGAGAAGTAAAGAATCATCAGACTATGTTTATAATAGCATAATAAGTGACTTAAGATAGATGGTTAGATAGTAAAGAACCTAACCTTGAACAACCTTTGGTAATTACAAATCCAAAGCCTGCAGTGGCAATAAATACATATCTTTTGATAACCAAACTAAATGTGAATGGACTGAATGCACCAATCAAAAGACACAGAGTAATAGAATGGATAAAAGAGCATGATCCATCTATATGCTGCCTACAAGAGACTCACCTCAAACCCAAAGATATACACAGACTAAAAGTCAAGAGATGTAAAAAGATATTTCATGCAACTAATAGGGAGAAAAAAGCAGATGTTGCAGTACTTGTATAAGACAAACTAGACTAAAAAACAAAGAAAGTAACAAGAGATAAAGAAGGACATTACATAATGATACAGGGGTCAGTCCAACAAAAGGATATAACCATAATAAATATCTATGCACTCAACACAGGAGCACATACATATGTGAAGCAAATACTAACAGAATTAAAGGAGGAAATAGAATGCAATGCATTCATTTTAGGAGACTTCAACACACCACTCACTCCAAAGGACAGATCAACCAGACAGAAAATAAGTAAGGACACAGAGGCATAGAGCAACACACTAGAACAGATGGCTCTAACAAACATCTACAGAACTCTACACCCAAAAGCACCAGAATACACATTCTTCTCAAGTGCACATGGAACATTTTCCAGAATAGACCACATACTAGGCCACAAAAAGACCCTCAGTAAGTTAAAAAAGATTGAAATTCTACCAAACAACTTCCCAGATCACAAAGGTATAAAACTAGAAATAAATTGTACAAGGAAAACCAAAAGGCTCACAAACACATGGAGGCTTAACAACATGTTCCTAAATAATCAATGGATCAATGACCAAATTAAAACAGATCAAGCAACATATGGAGAAAAATGAAAACAACAGCACAAAGTCCCAACTTCTGTGGGACGCAGTGAAGGCAGTTCTAAGAGGAAACTATATAGCAATCCAAGCCTATTTAAAAAAGGAAGAAAAGTCCCAAATTAATAGTTTAAATTCACAATTATTGAAACTGGAAAAGAAGAAAAAATGAGGCCCAAAGTCAGCAGAAGGAGGGACATAATAAACATCAGAGAAGAAATAAATAATTAAAATTGAGAAGAATAAAACAATAGAAAAAATTAGTGAAACAAGAGCTGGTTCTTTGAGAAAATAAACAAAATAGATAAACCCCTAGCCAGATTTATTAGGAAAAAAAGAGAATCTACACACATTAACAGAATCAGAAATGAGAAAGGAAAAATCACGATGGACACCACAAAATACAAGGAATTATTAGAGAATACTATGAAAATCTATATGCTAACAAACTGGATAACCTAGAAGAATTGGACAACTTTCTATAAAAATACAACTTTCCAAGACTGACCAAGGAAGAAACAGAAAATCTAAATGGACCAATTACCAGCAATGAAATTGAATCGGTAATCAAAAAACTACTCAAGCACAAAACTCCCGGACCAGATGGATTCACTGCTGAATTTTATCAGACATATAGAGAATACATAGTACCTATTCACCTTAAAGTTTTCAAAAAAGTACAACAGGAGAAATTCTCCCAAACTCATTCCAAGAAGCCAGCATCACTCTAGTACCAAAACCAGACAAAGACACCACAAAAAGAGAAAACTACAGACCAATATCCCTGATGAACATAGATGCAAAAATACTCAAGAAAATATGAGCAAACTGAATTCAAAAGTATATCAAGAG
Organism: Manis pentadactyla; assembly: GCF_030020395.1. NCBI lineage: Eukaryota > Metazoa > Chordata > Mammalia > Pholidota > Manidae > Manis > Manis pentadactyla. The sequence continues at coordinate 59,971,863 of NC_080023.1, read as the reverse complement.
AATCATACACCATGATAAAGTGCAATTCATCTCAGGGATGCAAGAATGGTACAACATTCAAAAATCCATCAGCATCATCCACCACATCAACAAAAAGAAGGACAAAAACCACATGATCATCACCATTGATGCTGAAAAAGCATTCAACAAAATTCAACATCCATTCATGATAAAAACTCTCAACAAAATGGGTATAGAGGGCAAGTACCTCAACATAACAAAGGCCATAAACAACAGACCCACAGTCAACGTTATACTTAACAGCAAGAAGCTGAAAGCTTATCCCCTGAGATTGGGAACAAGACGAGGAACAAGATGAGGATGCCCACTCTCCCCGCTTTTATTCAACACAGTAGTGGAGGTCCTAGCCACGGCAATCAGACAACACAAAGAAATAAAAAGCATCCAGATTGGCAAGGAAGAAGTCAAAGTGTCATTGTTTGCAGATGACATGATATTGTACAAAACAAAACCTAAAGAATCCACTCCAAAACTACTAGAACTAATATCTGAATTCAGCAAAGTTGCAGGATACAAAATTACTACACAGATATCTGTTGCATTCCTATACACTAACAATGAACTAGCAGAAAGAGAAATCAGATAAACAATTCCCTTCACAATTGCATCAAAAATAATAAATATGTAGGAATAAACCCAACAAACGAAGTGAAAGAACTATACCCTGAAAACTACAAGGCACTCTTAAGAGAAATTTAAGAGGACACCAATAAATGGAAATTCATTCCATGCTCTTGTGTAGGAAGAATTAATATTGTTAGAATGGCTATCCTGCCTAAAGCAATCTACAGATTCAATACAATCCCTATCCAAATACTGACAGCATTCTTCAACCAACTGGAACAAATAGTTCTGAAATTCATATGGAATCACAAAAGACCCTGAATAGCCAAAGCAATTCTGAGAAGGAAGAATAAAGCAGGAGGGATCTTGCTTCACAACTTTAAGCTCTACCACAAAGCCATAGTAATCAAGACAATTTTGTGTTGGCATAAGAACAGACCCATAGACCAATGGAACAGAATAGAGAGCCCATAAATTAACCCAAACATATATGGTTAAGTAATATACAATAAAGGAGCCATGTATATACAATGGGGAAATGATAGCCTCTTCAACAGCTGGTGTTGGCTAAACTGGACAGCTACATGTAAGAGAATGAAACTGGATTATTGTCTAACCCCTACACAAAAGTAAACTCAAAATGGATCAAAGACCTGAATGTAAGTCATGAAAACAGAAAACTCTTAGGAAAAAAGCTAGGCAGAAACCTCTTGGACATAAACATGAGCAACTTTTTCATGGACATATCTCCCTGGGCAAGGGAAACAAAAGCGAAAATGAACAAGCGGGACTATATCAAACTAAAAAGCTTCTGTACATCAAAGGACACCATCAGTAGAACAAAAATGCATCCTACAGTATGGGAGAATATATTCATAAATGACATATTCAATAAGGGGTTCACATCCAAAATAAAGAAAGAGCTCATGCACCTCAACAAACAAAAAGCAAATAATTCAATTAAAAAATGGCAGAGGAGCTGAACAGACACTTCTCCAAAGAAGAAATTCAGATGGCCAACAGGCACATGAAAAGATACTCCACATCGCTTGTCATTAGAGAAATGCAAATTAAAACCACAATGAAATATCACCTCACATGTTAGGATGGCCAACATCCAAAAGACCAAGAACAACAAATGTTGGCGAGGATGTGGAGAAAGGGGAACCCTTCTACACTGCTGGTGGGAATGTAAATTAGTTCAACCATTGTGGAAAGCAGTATGGAGGTTCCTCAAAAAACTAAAAATAGAAATACCATGTGACCCAGGAATTCCACTTCTAGGAATTTACCCTAAGAATGCAGTTTCTCAGTTTGAAAAAGATATGCACCCCTATGTTTATTGCAGCACTATTTACAATAGCCAAGAAATGGAAGCAACCTAAGTGTCCATCAGTAGATGAATGGATAAAGAAGATGTGGTACATATACACAATGGAATATTAGTCAGACATAAGAAGAAAACAAATCCTACCATTTGCAACAACATGGATGGAGCTAGAGGGTATTATGCTCAGTGAAATAAGCCCAGCAGAGAAAGACAAGTATCAATTGATTTCACTCATCTGTGGAGTATAAGAACAAGGAAAAAACTGAAGGAACAAAACAGCAGCAGACTCACAGAACCCAAGAATGGACTAACAGTTACCAAAGGGAAAGGGACTGGGGAGGATGGGTAGGAAGGAAGGGATAAGGGGGAAAAAGGGGCATTACGATTAGCACACATAATGTAGGGGGTGTGCATGGGGAAGGCAGTATAACACAGAGAAAACAAGTAGTGGTTATATAACATCTTGGTACACTGATGGACAGTGACTAGAATGGGGTATGTGGGGGGTACTTGGTGATGGGGGGAGTCTAGTAACCATAATGTTGCTCATGTAATTTTGTACATTAACGATACCAAAATAAAAAATACATATACACACTTTCAGCTATAAGATGAATAAGATCTAACATAAAACATGATGACCATGGTTGGTAACACTGTATTATGAATTGAAATTTGCTAAGAAAGTTGAACTCAAATATTCTCACCAAAAACATTAATAAATAAATGTGAGGTGTTTAATGTGTTAATTAACTAGATGGGGGAATCCTTTCACAATGCATACATGTATAAAATCACCATAATGTATACTTAACAATATCTTAAAATTTTATCAATTGTACAATTGTGCTTCAATAAAGCTTATTTTTTAATTAAAAAATTGTTATTTTTCCACCTTAAGCAATAAAACTTTTGAAAGTGTTGCCATCTAGTGGCATCAGATTTTTAAAATGTAATACGTATTTCCTAGAAGTTTCCTTAGCAGTTTTCAAATAAACAAGTTACACTTGTGCCTCTGCCTTGAGAAAGTACTCTCAATTTAGACTATTGCATTTTAAAATCTGGCTTCATCATTTACTAGCTGAATGATTGCAGGCAAATCGCTTAATTGCTCTGTAAAATGCACATAATACTACCTATCTCCCAGAGTTGTTAAGAAGAATTAATGAGAAAATCCATATAAAGTTGTTTAGCACAGCACTTAGCTCATAATATACACTGAGTAAGTAGTGAATATTGTCTTTCTTGATGAGGAAAGAGTTGCAATATTTGGGCTGTCATTAGAATTGTGTTTGAGTAATAGAGCACTTAAAACTATGACACTTTATATTGTCGATTCTGGTTAGAGTATTATATTTTCTTCTTGATGTAGTAGAAACATTGTATTGATATATAGTTGATATCTACATGATGGGTATTAATAATTAGTATTCTCTAAGTTTGAAAGACTGCTGAATTAAACTACTAATTTGATATTTACTCTTAAAATATTTATAAAGCATAATTTATCCCTGACTTGATCTGTTAGCTATTCTCTAAGAAAATACTAGTCTTTCTAAGACAGTATGAGTGGAAGTAGAGGAAAGGTGGCTTCACTAGTTGGTTTAAAGGAAAAATCAAGGCTCATATGAAATGCAATCAGTTCTACAACTGCCTGTCATGAAGCCAAGGCACATGACATCCTTTCAGCTACAGTATTCTTATGACTTATTTTATTCTTTAAGACAATCCTTGAAGTTTATTGTTTTATTTTTTCTTCCAATGAAGAATAGTGTGATTTTAAAAACATGTTTGATGAAAATGTCTCTTTACATCTCCAAGGATATGATGATAAAATGTTAGTCAGATGACACCACTACTGAGAATGAGCACCTAGGCAAACAGCAGCATTCATAGTATTAACTAGTGGACTGGAGTCAATCTTGGAGAAAAAAGCATGAGCACCCCTTCTTCAATACTTTTATCAGAACTTGGATGAGTAAAGGATGCTTTTTTAAACTGCAGGCAAATCTGGATGCACTGATGTAGTGGACAGTCTCTAAGGTGGCTCCAGTGATGCTGGCATCTTAGTATCACACCTTTGTGTAATCTCCTCCCCTTGCATATGGATCCCTCTGTTCCTAAAAATTCACTTCTCATCAATCTAATACAGCAAAAGTGATGGGAGTCACTTCTGAAGTTAGGTTACAAAGAGACTATGGCTTCCACCATGCATGTTCTTTCTTGTTCTCTCTTGCTAACTGTTTGTGATGGAATCCAACTGCCCTATGGAGAGGCCCACATGGCAAGGGACTGAGAAAGACCTCTGGCTAACAGCCAGTGGGGAACTGAAGCCCTCAGACCACAGCCCATAAAGACCTGATTTCTGCAAACAACTACATGAGTGAGCTCTGAAGCAGATCCTCTCTCAGGTGAGGCTTCGGATGAGACTATAGCCCTGGACAACACTTTCATTACAGCCTGGTGAGGAACCAATGCCTTAGATTCCTGACCCACAGAAACTGTGAGATAAAAATGTTTGATATTTTAAGCCACTAAGTTATGGGATAATTTGTTATATAGCAATAGATAACCAATACTGCTGACCACAGGTAAACAAACTACAGCCTATGGGCCAAATCTGTATGTGGCCTGCCATCATATGGCCCTAAGAATGGTGTTTACATTTAAAAGAGGTTTGTTTTTTTTTAATGAAAGAAAAAGAAGAATATATAACAAAGACCCATGGCCCACAAAGCCTAAAATACTCACTATTGAGATTTTTACAGAAAAAGCTTGACAGTCCTGCAATAAGTAATAGAACTAAGACCAATAATAGAACTAAGATTCAAAATAATTACCTTAACTGACTAGAGTAATGAAGTGAAGTAAATGAGATAAAATTTGGCAGTCATTAATAAAATCAAATATTCGATCTCAGATATACAGGGTAATGATTATGTGAAAAAATTAGAGTACTTTAGTGGATCCCAGATCACAAAAACAAAAATATAATGTGGATGCTTAGAAAAAAGTTCACATAATCCAAGATTGCATTAACATAAATAGAAATCCATTCATGGAGAACTACAGCCTCAAGTCTGCTCTGGATTAGTCAGACCACATGCATAGTGTTTTAACATGAATCATTTGAAAACTTTAGAGACAATGGAAAAGGCTTTGTATTTATTTCAAAAAAAAACTTTAAAATGTTTAACTAATTGCAAGATATGTTTTTAAAAATTCACGATAGGTAGAACCACTATTATCAAGTTATGCATTTTGTCTGTATTTAATCTCTTTCCATATGTTTTACTTGATTCCTCCTTTGATATCTATTTATATTTTATAACATGTTTATATTTTTCTTCTGTTTCCTTTCCATATATGCCCAAAGGAGCATAGGGAAGGGAAAGACACCCAAGGCCATCCTGTGTTTGACAATGGAAGTGAGAGATGGCTGGTGTATGTAAAAGTATTGTGTCTACATATTTTTTATAACCTCCTGAGTTCTCATATTAGGTCAGAGACAGACGGTCTATCTCTGTCTATGGTTTTGCATATGCTACACACATCTGTGCCTATACATATATCCCAGAGCTTTGAGGTACAAGTCACAGCAGAATAAAATGTATCTAAAAACAAACAAAGCAGACAACTTTAAACTAACTCTAAATTATGTTTATGCATATTATGAATGAGAAGCATACACACTAACCAAGTATGTTTCAGCATATTTGAGTTCAGTGTTTTGAAGACTGACTAGAGGTATGATTTACCTACAGATACAATTAGCTAACCCTTGAACTAACAATAGTCTTAACATTTAAAAGTTGTTTTTCTTTTTTAATGAAAGAAAAATGATATGTAACAAACCCATGGCCCATAAGCCTAAAATATTAATTCATTCCTTATTTATTGTTAAATCTACTCTCCTTGCTTTCTAGAAAACTAGTACAGTTTATTTTAACTTTATAAATGATTCCATGTCATTACTGTTATCCTGAGAAAATGTTCTAAATGTAGTAAGCACTGACTGACTCAGATCCAGTGGCTTCATCAGTTTCCACACCAGCCAAGGGGGAGGGAAATCAAGGAGGACTAATCATAGAAAGAGCCACTGATGCTAAACCTTGAAAAGCAGAACTGTGGAGGTACTAAAAAAGTTCCTCTTGAGAAGAGTATTTCTCCCTCAAAATGAGTGAAAAATGACTGCAATTTTCATACTTTAGAGGGAGGTACAGACTTTCATGAAGCTGACTCAGTGGTGAAAAGACAAAGGCTTAAAAGAAGAGGAAACACAAAGGAAAGGAGAGAATTGGAATGAATAACACTCCTGCTTATTTTGAATCACTACTTTAAATGAAATTACTTAAATATTTAAAGTTAAATTTTACATTTCAAACTGATATTTGGGTAATGTTCACATGTATATTTTGTTCTATAAGTCCAATATTAGTAGCCCTGAACAATAAACTTCATTTAATTTTTAAGTCATGGATCACAATACTCTAAAAAGACCTTTCACTGCTAAGCACATAGATGGGAATCACAATTACAGTGAGCTTCTTAATCATGAGTGTCTACATGAAAAATTTATTTCTTATAAATTTTAATTTGACTAAAAAAACTAGGAGATACAAAATAAATTCCTTTAAGTTGTTTTAATAACTTAGGAAAAAGAAAAAGAAAACCAGGGATGAAGTTAAGCAGTAAATTAACCTCGTTGTTAAAAAAGAAATTACAAGCATATATGGCCAGCCATTCTATTTATATATTTATTACAGAGTTTTTTTTCCAGAGATTATTCAAAGTCTTTAGTATGTTTAGAAGATAACTCTTAATGCTCAATTTGCTTTCAGAAAGGCACAAGTCCAGAAAATATTCTTTTTGGTCTGAGGTATGTAGTTATGTGGCTATTGCACATTCATTTTGAATTTGAATTTTATTATCATGTATTGTCCTTAGCAGAGTCATGGGTCAATTAGAAATGAAAATGTCCCTAAAGTTAATATTGCTTAATATATATCTCATCATTTAATTATTAAGTATGTTATCATTTATATTGTTGAATATTATTATAAATTTTAATATATAATGCAGAACTTCATTTTTCTCCTGACTTTTTATAAAGTAAACAAAATAACAGTAAAGAAAAAGAAACATTTTTACATGCCCTTCTATCAGTCATTGTTTTTTTCCCTTGTTTCCTTATTATTGCATCTACATTCATGCATATTTTAAATTATTGCTTTTGTGATAGATAAATTATGTTTCCATTTTTTCTCTTGAAATTATTTCAAAACTGATTTTCTACTTGCTTTGTGGATTCATAATAGTCCTCTTACTGTGTAGATACATACATATTTTATAAAATGAGATGGAGTGGCACCTGTGGAAAGCCATACTGACTAGTCATGTCCACAAGGTGTCACTTGCCTTGGTAAATTCCTTACTGTCCCCTCATTTCACAGACTTGGACATGTTGTGCCCAGAATTGATTGAATATAGGGATAGCAATTCATTCTAACAAACCTCAGATATTGACATATGATGAAGCTAAAACAGCAATTTTTAAATTTACAGTGAGAAGAAGTAAAAGTAGTACAAGCTTAACTCCTTGTGTTCACTTTGACCTATCACATTCTCTTTCTCCAGGCAAGCTCTATGGGATGTCTAATGATGGGAGGTTGCCTGATTAGGATGGACTACAGAGTCCCTAATAAAACTTGAATGCCTGTCCCACAATAGCTTTAAGCACATCTAAGCAATAAAACAATGTTATAATGAGTGCTGCATGAGCACACCTGTTTTATCTTCAAGACTTCTCCCTTTTTTATAGTTATCATTGCTGAATAACTTTTTCTCAGTTGACACATTCTTTCATTTAATATGCCAATAAGTTCATTTTGGCTACAGTTATATAAATACTTTTGGCCTGGGAGCCATCCTTCTGTTCTATCCATTATCCCTTGATTTTACTGCCTCCCTATCTGAAAAAATATTTTTTTTAAATTAAATCTCAGCTATTGAGAAACACCTCACTATTGTCCCCATGTATACCCCAAATATCTCTTACAAATGGCAGCATAGTATTCCATTGAGTTCCTGTACCATAATTTAAGCAGTTCTCTATCATTGGCCATTTGCACTTTTCCCTTCTCTATCCTATGAAAAATCATAATATATGTTATTTTTTTCTTCTTTGGAATTTTTCACAAGAATAAACTCCTGTACATATTAGATAATTAAAGGGAGAAGACATTTTATAACGTTTTGTATTTACTGCCTAAGAATGGCACAAAATGGTTTGAGAAACTTATACTGATACCAGCAAAATATAACAATTTCAAAATAATCTCATCATTAGTCATTTTGATTTCTCTGAAATTTTTAGTATGTTAATAAGATTATAATATGTTGCTATTTCAAATTGCATTTTCAATTACTACTGAAGGTGATCACTTTTCTATGTGTCATTAATTTTTTATTGTTAAATAAATCAAATTATATTCTTTCATTTTTTTGAGAAGTTGGTACTTAGCTTATCACTTTGTATGAGCTCTTTATATGATAGAGATATTATTTCTGTCAATATAGAAGCTAATACTATCCCAATTTAATATTTTAATTTAAAATATCCAGATACATTATTTTATAAATCTCTTCAAATTGTGTTCAAGTCACTTAATATATTTTAATCTTTTTTTTATAAAATCTTCCTCACTCATTTCCTCATTATTTCAAAATACCTGGCTTGTTATGTGTTAATATAAATGATTATATATATAGCCAGTTTTCCTCTCCATTATTGCTTAGGAGATTTACAGCCACCCCTAATAATAATAAAAAAAAAAATCCCTGCAACCTTGCATTCCCCCATATACTACATAGAATCACCCCTGAGAAAAGCAGCTTAGTTGCAAATCAATGTTAAAATCAAAACTTCTTCCTTTGTGAATTTTGATTCAGGCTCATATTCAAAACCCCTGTCTGTTTCCTTTTTCATTATATTTTAATATGTATGGCCTGTTTCTCACCATTGAAAAAGCACAGGTTTCAATTTCAGCTGTTCCAGAGAGTTACTGCCTGTCTTTTTTGAAGTGCTCTCCATATGATCCCTTAAAATGATTTATTTAGAATGGATATTCCTTTCCTTCTTTTTCTGAATACATACCATATCATAATATATTTATTATATCACAGTATACTGTATATTACATTATGTCTTCAGTCACTTACTTTTCAATTTGGTTTGTATCTCAGTAGTCTAAGGGAATCCTAAAACTTATAAGTACACATACTGAAATATGTTAAGGGTAATATTCTTTAAAGTATGGTAAATTCTATTACTTACAGGAGTGATCAAACTCTACAGATAGAAAAATGGAGGAAAGGAGGGAAGAAGAGAAGGTGTAAGACAGAGAATGAAAGTTACAATTATAGTCATTTAACTTTTTGCAGCATATAAATGAAAACATAGACTATTTCTTATATTATTTATAAATGACTGCTGTTTTCACTTTCAAGATGCAAGGCTCTCTACCGTTCCTAATGAGAAATATGATGCTGGGTTCTGATCACATTGAAACATTCTGCAGTGAAAGGTATGACTGTGTATCTTTAAAACTTCGTATTCCCAAATTCTAAAAACAGGAATGTATAGATTTAGATATATACTGCCCAAGGCAGCAAAGAGAGCCTTTCCCCAACTATGCAAAGACAAGTTTTTTCCTGTTAGTCTTTTCTCATCTGTTTCACTAAAACTATTATGTGTATCTCTAGATTGTCATACTGTACATCAATGATACAGTACATGTATGGGAAAATAGAAAGTGAAAAAAAATTAGAAGGACCTAAGACTCTGGATTAATGGCTCTAATATAATGAAGGCACTTGGGGGTAAAAACTAATAGAATTATGAGAAGATATCCGTTATGATCTCTCACCCCTAGTGTAATATGAATAAAAATAAGGGGAGCAGGGTGGAGGAAGTAGTGGAATGTTATGAAGCTTACACTACTTCTGGGTAAGCCCCATGATCCTGTTTAAATGATCCTTGGAATTCACTCAATGTAGCTAAATCACTTTGGAGGGTCTCTAATTCCAGGTTTACTATCCCTGCATTACAAATTCATTTTCACTAACCCCTGTGCTCCTTGGAACTCTACTCTGAACCCACTGCCTTTGAAACTTACCCCATCTGCCAGAGAAAAGGAGCCAAAATACACAGCAGGAAATTATCTGGACTTTGCCATTATTGCAGCTAGCCCTGATACTTCATCTGGTGGAATCATTACTTAGTAGAGAAAAACTATTGATGAAAAGCACTCATGTAAGGTTCAGTGGTTTTGGTTGAGGCAGGGCTCCATGACCCAAAATGGGGGCTATGCTCCCTACAGAAACGGGGGTTGAGTCCATACTGAAAAATGAAAGAGAAGTCATTTGAAGTTGCAATGATCATTTGAACACTCTTTTGAGAACAAGCCAAGAATCAGATAGAGGAGACCAAATACCAAAGTCTAGTTCAAAGGACAGAGGCAGAACTGTAAGTTAGGTGTGCAGCCACAGTCAGAGAACAGATGAACTATGGAATGAATGAGTGCAGATCAGGAACAAGTAGTCATGTAAAGAATAATTATAGTGGACAGATCAGAGCAGGCAAATGTTTGGCGCCATGGACATAAATGACTCACTTAAGACACAGAGGTAGAATAGAACCATCTACCAAAGAGAAGTGATACTTTCTAGGGCATGTCCTGGGAATATCTTCCCTTCTTCAAGAGGGCATGCCTGGGTATTTGAGTAGTGGTCAGAAGGAAAAGTTAACCAGTTTTCTTTAATTCAGGCCCATTCACATACTCAGCAGGGGAACCCACACCCAATAATTAAGCTTCAGTAACAAGTAAGTTTCTCTGATGACTGACAGGGACCTTCAGGTGAGCCAGCTAGCTTTTCTCACATCTAGAATGCTAAACCCTCTAGTTTCATTGTCGTCTTACTCCTTTCCCCAACTGTATTCTTGTGTTGACAAAACTGATGACCTTTGATTTGTCTTCTGGCTTTTGGCCCAAATTTCATTCCTTGCATCTGACCACAGATTCCATTTCACCAACTGCTCTCTAGCTATTTACCTTGGACGAAGCTTTGTAATTATTTTTCGGCTCCTTTTGCTTCTAGCTACTGCAGATAATTAACTAACTTCCTGATATTGCCTCTGCAGTACCTACTTAGCTTAAATTTAAATGGCTGATGTCTCAATCCAAACTGTCCTGAACCATCTCACTTTCAGAGTAGCAAGGGCAGGACTTACAGAATATACAAATTAAAATGCACTTAGTTATTATGTTATCAATAATTGGCCAGTTCCTTGTTGTTTCCTGTATGTAGGCCTTGTCTCACTAAATCCTAACTCTCTTGAGGAATGGGGCTGATTTTATATTACCTCTCTGGTGCTTTTAATACTGAGTACCTAATCAATGTATTTAGCAAATAATAACAAATTGTAGGTTAGGTACAATGGGTATGGCAATGTTTAGCTTCATTCAAAAAAGCCTTCCTGAGAAGTTAAATGCTGCCAGATCCCATTTAACACTTGTTTAATCAAACTTAATAAATACAATAGTCTTAATAAGTGAGATAGTTATCAAAATGATCTATTTGCTTTTAAAGAATGTACATTATATGAAATCATGTAAATTTACAATTGGAAAGAAAGACCCTCAGAGACTATTTTAACGTAATAGCCTGATGTTTTACAGAGTATCTCCTTAATATTAATGTTAATCTCTACGTCTATGGGGATCACCATAAGAAACATAACTCTTAAGGGAGGCCAAGAACAGTTTCCCTAAAAAAAAAAAGACATTCAAGTCAAACTAAATTATAGGCATGAGTTAGCTAGGTGAAAGGCAGGGCATGAAATATGGGGTAAAGGCTGGTGGAGGAGAGGCAGAAGTGTCTGCTGAGTTTGGGCAGTTGAAAGAAGGCTTGTGTGGCTGAAACAGAAAGAATAAGGGGAGAATGGCAAAGGATGAGCTAGAAACAGCCAGATTTTGAAGACCTTGGTAAGGATTATGGATTTTATCCTAAGAACAGTAAGAAGTTGTTGACAGGTTTTATGAGAAGAATGAAAAGATTTGTGCTTTTTAAAAAGTCACTATGGACTTTTGCTTCTGGTCAGGATGAGTGACTGGGATTAGATTTACCCATCTGCCTAAAATAACTGGACAGAATTTATACAATGATGGCTTTCAAGATATTGGATATCAGGCAATGAAGGACATCTGTTCCCTGTCAGATGGGAACAAATGAAGTAAGCTATACCATAGCCCCAGCTTACTGCCTGGAGAAAGTTTCCAGGCTACAACGCAGGGAGAAATAATCCTGATTTGAGGAAAAATAGCTGGGAGTCTAGAGAAGCTAAAAAGGCTAGATGTGGCAGGCACAGTATTAGAGGAGAAAACTGCACGCAGAACTCCAGAGGTCTGCAAAGACTGCCTTTTGAATTTTCAGCTGGATACTCATCACTACATCACATGAGGAAAATACCCGAAGCTGGAAGAATGAACCACCCAAAAGGATTAGAAGAAATAGTAGTCATAGCTCACACATGGACAAGGATAGTATGTGTTCCCAACAGCCAGAGTGGAAAACCTCATATTTTGGAAGATGTCAGTAGAATGTTAAGAAGAGTGTTGCCTCAGCAGTGGGTGAGATTTAATCCTAGACTCCCCCTGGAGTTTTTAACTGTCAGCTTTGTCCACGATAAACCTCCAGCAATTTCTCTATTACAGTTTAGGTTTTTGTACTCCAGCAGTGGCTCCAATAAAGGTTTCTGCTCCAGTAAGTTGTAATTCTCTGTGTCCAAGTTTTCTCTCCAATTTTGGGGGCAGTAGTTTGCCCTGTAACTTCACTTCTATGACAGATCTAAGAGGAGTTGTTGAGTTTTCAGTTTGTTCAGATTTTTACTTGTTGTTAGGCTAGAGTGGTAATTTCTAAGCTCCTTAGATGCTAGACTAAAAACTCTGTTTTTTAAACTCATTGTTGTGTCTGAAAATATCAAAGGTTAGTTATAATTTACTCTACTTTCTGGGTTATGTGATAGAAAATATTTGCATATTTGGGGATTCAGTAAGTTCACTAGGAGAATCCCTTGTGTGTATGTTAAAGCTCTATTGTACTATTTCCTGCACAAAATGCATTAATAAACTATGCACTTTTGTATGACCTATACATAGTGCCCTAAATAGTGTATATCACACAGAATATATGTACTAAATATTGGTGGAATACTCAGTAAATGAATGCATGAATTCCTTGGGAATCCCTGGATTCTTTCTGGTATTACCAGACCATTCCCCAACTTTCTAATGGACTCAGTTTGTTCTGGTAAAGATACAAGCCAGAAATTGTTCTAACTTTTAATATTGCTGCAAGTTATTAATATACTTTCTGGCTCTGAATCTCAACTCTGAAAATATCCCTTTTACGTTCAATTTGAAAGTAAAAAATCAGGCACTCACAAATCTCTATGTAGGAGTTGCTCTACGCAATAACTTCTTTGTTTTTCAAATAAACAAGGACACAAATTGTCAAACTAACAAACATAAAATGGAATACAAAACTTAAATGTGGGTATCTTATTTGTTAAATAACCAAGAGTTAGTGCGCATTATTTAGTGGTAGATTATCTTTGGCATATTTTAAATCTCAGACTGGCTTTCTCTTGCTGTCCAGGAATCCCTAAGTTTTTCCATTCCTTCATTTCCCACTTTACCTAACCTTGGAGTACAAACAAAAAAGCAACACTGATTTTAATTTTATCCTAAATAAACTCTAAGAGATGGGATACATTTTTAACAAAAGAAAATTTAACACAAGATACATATTCATTACCCAATAACATTTAACTGACTTGGAATTATGTAGCAACTCAGTTTAACTGTTGCTTACTTGGCTCTGCTTCTAGAGCAGTAGGCTAAGAAAATTGTAAGGTCTAAAAAAGAGTTATCAGAGGGTGAAGGAGATGTCAAAATCATATGAAGAAGGATTGAAAAAAAAAAGAGATTAGGGTGGTTGAATGGATAGCAATGAGAGGGAGGCAGATTTCATCTCAGTACCTGTCTTGTAATCCTTTGCATGGTTCACAAGACCCTGAATAACCTAGCTTCTGCCAACTTCTCCAGCCATATCTCACAAACATTTCTGCATTCACTCAGCTCTTTAGACACAATTTCATACCTCCCTTTTCAAGACTTTTGCACATATACTCCTGTGGCCAGGAGTATTCTCTTCATTTTTTTTTTGCCTAAGTACTTCCTACAATAGATCTCAACTCAAACATTACTTCCTCAAGAAGGCCCTACCTCCAAAACAAAACACCCTAGGTCAGGTTTCTCTTGCAGCCGTTATTTCATTTGGATGTCTCTCACAATAGACTATATATTTGGAGATATAAGGCACTATGCTTATGGTGCTCACCATTTTCTTGCCTAACCTTCTGCCTGGTACATAGTGTAGGTAGGCACCAAAAAATACTAGGTTAATGAATGAAAATCCATTCTTAGATTGGACAAATTGCTCCTTTTCAACTCAAATGCCAACATAAAAAGATAACCTGCACAAAAACAATAGCAACAACAAAATTTTTTAAATGTAGTGACAAAACTGAGGGAATAACACTAGTCATAAGATAATAAGAACTTGTGGAAATTGTGGGCAATTGAAGAGAACTTATATGTGTAAAGGCATTCAAAAGTCAAACAACTTTGAAATGTTGTGAGATGACAAAATATAGCATGTCCATGTACTTTTGGTTATAGGCTGCCGGTCTGCAATGCTTGTCTTAAAAATTATATATCCATTATATATTTAATATAAGTGATATTAGAGGACATTTAATGCCATGAAAATGTTTATATACAGAAAGCAAAAAAGATAAAGAGCATGTGAAAAAGCATCAGCAGCATTCTCATTTTATTTAAAAATACACATAGAAAACAGTGAAAATGTTTGTACTGAAATGTCATCAGTGGCTATCTCTAGCTGGTAGAATTATTTGTTCCTCTGTGTGCTTTTCTTTATTTTCTTAATGTTCTACAATGAACATGTTTTATTTTTGTATTAAAAAATAAATTGTTTTAACAAGGTAAAGAAGTCACTCAGTTGGTAATATGGAGGATAAAATGGATCAGAGAAAAGAGCCTAACAGACTTGCAAAAGTGGGGTGAAAGATGTTAGCCAAATTAAGTCAGTGGCTATGAAGACAAAAAAAGTAATTAAATACAAGGACACAGAATGAACAGGATTTGGTAATCTTGGATCTGTTTTAGGTTGGAGATAAAGGTTAAGGCAAATTATCTTAAACATGATTAATTCCATTGGTAACCCTGGATCTATATGGGTTGGAGGTAAGAGTAATAAATTTATTAGCTTTAAACACGGTGTTGAAAATTGTCAACCAAAATGAGATTCCTTATGGGGAGTATTATAAAATAGAAATAGGGCAATGGCTTGAATCATGGGGAACTTTTAACATTTGAGAGCAAGATAGAGGAAGACAGGCCTATAAGGAATACTAAATAGGATTGATTAGAGTGCTAAAGCAACTAGGTTATCATAGAAACTAAAGGAAGTGGATGGAGAAAGCACCATGCTTGTTTCTGGTGTTTACTTCCTGTGAAAGGTCCTCAACTAGTTTCAGGCCTTTCACTACATCTGAGGAGATTGACTTACATGAAGGCTTAAGTTGAGGATACTGTCTGATATAGCTTTGATTTCCAATCTCCAAGAATAATGTTGTCCACAGAAGCCAAATTCTCATTTGATTCTCCATGCTGTCAAACCTTGCTAGGAATTAAAGGTATAAATCTGCCTAATTCTGGAAATCAGTTGGCAGGTCTATTTGGTCTTCACACTAAGCAATGTTAAATTATGGTTGCCAAATCTAGCCTTTGCTTTATTTCTCAGATTGCTCAAAATCTAGGCAAGAGGGGAATGCTTTTATTGGAAACTCCTTGGAAACTGCAACAATTAATGCCTCCAGCAATTAGGAAGTATTGAAAAGCCACTATCTTCTTTAATAATGTTAAACATAGTTTCTCCAAGAAAGGCAATTGAGGGAATGCTCCATGATGGTGGTAGTGGGGCAACTATAACTACTGCCCTGAATCCTTGTTCTGTAAGATTCTCTAAGAATGGGAATATATTAGTCAGGACTATTTTAATTGCAAATGAATAGAACCTATTCCCCAATGGGAGATGCTAATATCTCATCCAATTACTGCATTTGCTTAAAAACCAAGAGTTCTGGACGGTGTGCATTTCTTTCTGTCAGATGTGGATGTAGTTCTTCATGGTACAGCATGATAAAGATTAATTTTATTTGATAGTGGTACGTACTTAACAAGGAGGCTAAGAACACCCTAATTAGCTCATGATGAACATAAGCTGATCAGTGATTATAGGCTTTTTCCAGGGTTCCAATTATGTCTTTTACTGTGTCCAATCTCCTACCTTTGTTTGCACTAACTTTAGCTCAAAACAGAGAATATTTGTTTTCCAAACCTGCAAGATGCAGGTTTATTTGATCCTCAGCCATGTGGATTACTGAGTACATGCAGAAAGGGATGTCTTAGACATATATTCTCTAATGCATTCAGGTAGCTAGCTTGAACTGAATGCATCCTTTCCTTGTAAGACCTCACTAATGGACCCATTCCAAAATCTTGACATTTTTCTATCAAGTCCTATAAAATTTCAGTCTTGATAAAGAACTATATTAATTATTTAAGACCTCAAATTCAACAAGATAATTGCCAGCTACAACATAGTAAGTATTGCCAAACCTCCTAGCCAGGGCTAATGAATTCTTATTGTGCATCCCACCTAGACTCACTAGTTTTATGTTTCAGGGTGTGTCATTTGTTGATAGCCATTCTACTTTATATACTTGTCAGGAATGAACACCTAAATTTTGCTGTTTTTTAGATTTCTTATTCTCTTCCAGTTTAACAGTCCATTTTGAATTTCACATCAACTTTAGACTCAAGTTTAGGGAATTTAGCTTAAGTTATTATTAGGCTGTTCTCATTCTTGAGGATTTTATCTAGTTACTGGAGATAAGTTCTTCACCATTATGCATCAGGCAGAGGGACATGGCACATCTGGCCTGCTGGCTGTCTAAATTTGTTGTTGAAAGGTCAATTGTTGATAAGACTTCCAATTTATTCCCAAAGTGAAACTGTTTACCTCTGCCCTTACTCAAGAACTGATGTGTCTTCTCAAATGGATCATCTATCCAACCCAAGTATTCACACCATACAGCCTCTGCCATGAGTTTTCATTACCCTATACTGAAGCAGGCCTGTGGAAAGGAACTGGGCTCTGTAAAGCTACCTCTTAAAGAATTCTATTATCTCCTTTTCAGTCCACTGTAGTCAAGGAAAATGCAGGCATGGGAGTGGTTATTGATTGTTTGATCCTCCCTGCTTAAACACATTATGCTGCCAGTCTACTTGATTGTCGTTGCCTGTGTTGGGCAAACTTCCAGGTGGGAAACATGGCACAAGCCACAAGCTCCATGTTTTTGACTCCAAAGTCTTCCTGGTAGTACCTATACCTTGCCCTTGGGTTTTCAACCCTGCAGAGACAGCCAGGAAATATGTTTTAAATCATGGTCTCTTTCCCCCTCCTGCAATACCAGAGACTGCTTCTATTTTTTGTAATGATTTCATTCTCAGGCAGGTTCACTCTACATGGTGACCAAAGACCATGGGTGGTTTTTTTTTACTCAATTCCAGAGTGAGGTGCCTCTTTCTCAGTAGTGCCAGCCAATGGTGAGACTCTCTCTGACTGGCTTCACCTTGTTAACCTGCCCATTCCTGAACCAATCATTATGACTGTAAAATAAAGGTAGTTTGGCTGGCCTGATTCATGGGCCTATGCCTGTGGTATGAGAATTAGGACTGGGTAATGGATGATTGTACCTAGGGAAAGAAGGGGACATCTATATTAGTTGGGATAAACTCTCAAATCTCACTTGCTTAGCACAAAAGAATGCATATGAATTCCAACACAAGTTTTCCTAATAGGGAGCTATCCTCCAAGTGAAGATTCAGAAACCAGAGTCATTCTACCTTGTGACTTCCCCATCTTTAATGCATGGCTTCCAATACATCTTTAAAAACATCTGCCTCAAGTTGATGGGGAATGGGGTATCTTGGAGGACATTTTATGTGATGTTGTTTTGGAGCAGAGCTGCAACAGGAACATATTACTTCTTCTCTCATTCCACTAGTTAGAACCTTAGTACCTCTAACTGGGAAGCCTAACAGCAAGGGAGGTGGGAAATACAATCCATGTGCTCAGAAAGAGTCCACTGCTCTGATCACTAAATATCTATTTTAACTCTCTTCCCACACATAGAACACATACTGCCCCAAAGGAGATAACCTAGAGCTCTATCCAGTCATTAGGTCAGGCTTCAGGTCTAGGTTTTTAAGTAATGTGCATTCCTCATCATTAGATCTAGATGCAACCTATGAACTAAAAGGGCAAGCTATCTCTAATATTTTCCCATGTCCCAGCAAACCGAATGTATAGTGGTAGATCAGGGACAGGTAATTATAATATGCACTCATAAGGAAAAAAGAAAAATGTGAGATGCTAGGCTATATGGATACATAATGATGAAATACTGTACAGGCATTCTGATCCATACTCCCCCAAGAATGGAGGAAGTTTTGATGAGACCCCCAATCTAGTCTTTAGGAGGAACTTTCTTGCCCTGTCTTCTGTTAACCCTGATACCAGCCTCTGAGCTAAATCCTATGTGAGTATTAGAGAGATGTAAAGCATTTATAGCCTACTTCCTATTTATGCAAGTTTGGGGTTGAACAGTTGCCTCATTGTTTTAACACTTAGACAATATTTAAACCAGGTTCATTATATAATTAGCAATAAAATTCCTTTAAAAATGTAGTCTTATTTGCTTCCAGTAACTGCATCCAAAGTTCTTTCTTGCATAGTTCTCAAACCTAGGTTTACTTCTTTACTTCTTTGCCTCTGTGTCGAATTCTCCAGAACTTCATCCAGCCACTTGGAGGCCATCTGAAATAAAGACCTTGGGTGGGAAGGTCAAAGCCTTGATCTGATCTTTGTTCCAGGGCTCAATCTTAAGTGAACTCTACTCAAGGGCTCTTCCAGTTTCACTTTTTACTGTTCAAGGTCTAGAGAGTCGGCTTTTCCAATCCTTCCAAATATTCCTATGTACTTTCATTTCCTGCAATTATTTCCTGAGCTTACTTCTTTAGTAAAACTGCACTGAAAGTAAAATTCAATATACACCAATTTTATTCTTTTGAACTATTTTCTCTGAAAATAGTATTAATTGATAGGTGATACAGTTTTCAATTCTCATGGGCAAGTTTTCCCAATTATTTTGCCACTGCAGAACATGGATATCCTTCTTCCAGCCTTCTACATCAGTTTCTCCAACATCTGCTGCATCATCACTGTGCCAATACAACATTATTTAGGTTACTGTCTTAGCTGTACCCCTCTTCTGGTACCAATTTCTGGATTAGTTACGGTTGTTCTAGCTCCTATTACATGTAAATACTCAAATCTCAATATCCTCTCTTATAAAAAATCCAAAAAGGAGTGTTTCTAATTTGGAGGTGGCTCTTTTTCAAGTAGTGATTTAGTCACTTGTGCTCCTTGTCTTTTCTGGCTCTGGCATCTCCAACATACAGTTTTCAAGGTCACCATACTTGCCAGCTTCAAACTGATGGAAAAAGAGTAAGGGAGGATGGGAGAACTTCATTATACCTGAAAATGAGCACACCATTTCCATTCACATTTTACTGGTTAAAAGTCAATCACATGGCTACAACTAATTGCAAAGGAAATTGGGAAATTTGGTCTAGCTATAGATCCAGAAATCAGAAGTTTCATAAATGCCTAGTGAAGTCTTTGCTACCAGTTCTAAAAGGAAAAAAAAAAAGCTAGATTAAAAATAATAGAAAGTGACTGCAGGGACCTACCATTCTAAGAGGTTTGACCTTACCAAACTAGCCCTAACAAAATATTCATTTCACCACTATATAAAAGAGTAAGAACTCATTTTCTTCTAAATAATGGGATTACTTTAAAGTGAGTATTTTTGGTAGTGTGACAGGTACATAAATTAGACTGTAGATGGTTAATGAAATTCAGATAACAAAAAGAGACACCAAATATAGAACTCTTTTTGGCCTTGTTGTAAATAAGGAAAGAGTGGAACCAGAAATGTGGAGGATTGAAGACAGAAAAGATAATAAATGAATGAGAAAGAGGGGACTGGGACTAGAGTACAGATGGATAATTCATCTTACAGGATGCAGGGAGTGTCTTATTCCTCTGATACTAGAGAAAAGGAAAGATTTGGAAGCATCTAAGTTTCTAGCATTTGGAAAATTGAACTTTGTGCCTAATAGCATCTACCTCTTGTGACATTTGAAGTAAAACCATGTAATGAAATGAGCTGGGATTTAAAGACCGCAAAAAGTATTCTATTGTTAGGAAGGAAAAATGCTGAAGGATATACAAAGTAGGAGGGAGGAATCCAGCTGAAGTTATAGAACCTAAATATGCAGTTCTAAGATACACAATGTAGTGTACTGTTCTGCACAGGAACTCAGTAACAACTAGGAGAGGAACGGGCAGATGATTAGTACTTTGTGAGCATACTTTTATCTTACATATTTATCAAACCTTAAAAGTCCTTGGAAGCAGACTGATTTCATTAACTATGCACACAGTAGGCTCATGATGAAATTTTGCTTGAATGAACTGATTCAGTCATTACCAATTCTGCCATAGTACTCTGTCGAGTATTGGCAACTGCCCACATTTCATATGGTATGCCAATGCTAAAAAGAAACAAAAATGCTAAAAAAAAATTCAGGCACACTCAGCTAAACTTAGCAGTTTTAAAATGGCAAGTATGTCAGCTGAGGCATACTTTTTATTTTGTGCCAGTACATCTGTCTTTGATGTTTGCTTCATTTTCCTTACGCCACTGTACTATTGGACCAGGAAGGGATAATTTTTAATTAACAAAACTACACCATTATTTCAAAAGTCCTGAAAGTTCTTCAGATACCTACAAATGAACTCACCCCCATCAAATTATTCTTTCTAAGGCTGGATAGACAAGGATGATTACTTATGATGCTCACTTCACAGACAAAAGGTAAACTGGTGAGAGGTGGAAGAACTAGATCAGGGTCATTCAGTGAATTGTCCGCAAAGTCCTTCTCCTGCGTTCCGTTTGGAAACTAGAGTTGTTATCTAAGACATCACCTAATCAAACTCATTCATATTGCCCAGGTGTAAACTTAGACTCAGGAAGTCTTTGCCTCAAAACTCAGAGAAGCCAAAAGAGGCTCTTTCCCTCACACGACGCCATCTCTCATGATTCCAAACTCACGATTTGGCGGCGGAAAAAAAAGGCCAGGAGTGAACACTACGTACTTCACTCGACAATGAGGCCCCACCTCCGGGATCTGCGGCCCCGGCGGCCAGCTAACAGCGACTGGGCCGCATTTCCGCCCCAGCTTCCAACCCGACCCGGGGCCGCTCCTCTCCAGCATGCCCTCCCGCTGAGGCCCGGAAGCCGGCCCTAGAAATCTCATTTTCGTCTTTTGGCCACCCGCGCGCCACCGCTAGGGCGACGGCTGATGGCGTCACCTGCACTTCCGCCTGCGACTGCGTTCTAGTTACAAGCGAGGAAGGAAGAAGAGCGTTCTGAAGGGCTGTGTGTGGGGAAATAGCAAGGAAAGAGAAGAAATCCCGGTGCTCGCGGGCGCCACAGCAGTCACCGCGGCCCTTCTCTGTCCCCGCCGTCCCCCCATCGGAATCCGCCCCAGGCACACACCCCCCGTCTCCTCACGGTCTCCCCTCCGCTGGGTCTCCCGACACCCGGGTCTCCCTCTGCGCCTCCCCCACCCTCGACCTTGCTCCCTCACGCTCCCTCCCTCTTCCTCCTACCCTCAGGCTCCCCGCCCTTAGTATCGCGAGACGAAGTGAGAGCTGGCGGAGCGGCGGCGGCGGCGGCAGTAGAGGTGACCGAGGCGGTGGCGGCGGAGGCGGCACCGAGCGCTGTGCGGCCCCGGTGCGGCCGAAGTCGCGGTAGCGCGGAATCCCCACACCCCTCCCCCGTCCGCGCCCTCCATCCTTCCCTGGGGATGGAGAAGGCCACGGTTCCGGTGGCGGCTGTGGCGGCGGCAGCTGAGGGAGAAGGGAGCCCCCCGGCGGTGGCGGCTATTGCAGGCCCCCCCGCGGCGGCGGCGGCGGCGGAGGTCGGCGGCGGCAGCGGGGCTCGCTCGGCCTCGTCTCCTCGTGGTATGGTGCGCGTCTGCGACCTGCTCCTGAAGAAGAAGCCGCCGCAGCAGCAACACCACAAGGCCAAGCGTAACCGGACTTGCCGACCCCCCAGCAGCAGCGAAAGCAGCAGCGACAGCGACAACAGTGGCGGCGGCGGCGGCGGCACCAGCAGCAACAACAGCGAGGAAGAGGAGGACGACGACGACGAGGAGGAGGAGGTTTCTGAGGCAAGGGCCTGGTTTCAGAGGAAGGCGGGCGGAGGGGTCTGTAAAGGGTGGGAAGGTAGAAAGGGGCTTGCGGTGGGACTCATTCCTGCAGGTCGCACCCTCTTAGGGGCCAGGCTTTCCACTGCCCTCTTTCTTTCCCGGCCTAACCGGTGAGGTGTGGGGCTGTGGGGGAGGGTAGCTGACACGTGGGGATGGGATGGGAGGACCGCAGAGTCAGGGGTTGGTGAGCAGCATGTTGCCTTGGGATGGTTCACATGGTTAAGGATGGAGGGAACTGGTTAGATTACCTATTTGCACACCGGCGGGGTCCGCCTGGGGTCAGCAGGGCTATGTTATTCCTGGGGCGGGAGCGGGACCAACGCGGGAGGGGTAAGTTAATAGGTAGATGAGCCCCTTGGGGAACTACTAGGAGGCTGGTTAATTTTTCCCGGTTGTGCGGTGGAGGGGAGCAGTTTTGCGGGGAGGTAAGGTTGTAATGGCTTCAGAGCTAAGTATTTGTGTCTGTGAGGGACACGTGAGAAGCTGTACTTTTCCATACTGTTTTGCCGCAGGTTTTTTTCATAATTATTGTGGTTGCTGAAGTAACCTTCACTTCCTCGATCTCTCAGGGATTTTTGGATGAACTGATCTTACATCCGTATACATTTATAGATAACTATCTCAGTGACTGAAAATATATTTGAACCTTACATGTGCGTACATACACATCTTAAAATGGTTCCTTAGTAAGGAGGAGTTAAGCTAGGCCCAGTTTTTGAGATAATACGGGGCAGCTAAACAATCGGC
The DNA here is from genome assembly GCF_030020395.1 of Manis pentadactyla. Taxonomy (NCBI): domain Eukaryota; kingdom Metazoa; phylum Chordata; class Mammalia; order Pholidota; family Manidae; genus Manis; species Manis pentadactyla. The sequence goes on along the minus strand of NC_080023.1, from coordinate 59,948,586 downwards.
TTTGGACCTGGGCTTGGTTATGAGTTGGAATAGGAAGGCCTCTTGGTTTGTTCTAGTGATCTGGTTTCATAATAACTGTTTATAATTTTTCCTGGGTCCACAGACAGGCGGCGTTGCAGGACCTTATTCAAAGGCCATAACCCAAAAGCTTGGTGGAAGGTGTGTCATACTAGTAACAAACTAAGAGCTAGCCTTATTAGTTATAGCTCTTATCCCCTCTCTGCTATGGAATCTAGGAAACCTTGATCTGGAGAAAGAAGTTGTAACTTAAGGCAGTATCAGGAAAGCAGCTTTAAAGGCTGATTATAAATTTACTTACAAGAGAGAACAACTGAATTATCCGGAAGTACCACTTGTCATTTGTTCTCATCCACAAACATAGAGCTTATCTTGGTACATGGCTGGTTGTTTTTGAAAATTGAATTATTAAATCTTGTGTTCTGTTCAAATAAAGAAATATCTTTTAAAGAATTTGAGACTCCATTGGTAGAAGACTAGATTCTTTTTTATCTCAGACTGGATGAAGTTACGTAGGTAGAGATGTAATAGTTGAAGTATACATGCCAAAAAGATGGACACTACCTGCTGTTCCATTGGCCTATTGAATTGTAAGGATACGCTTGCATTGATAGATTTTGTATTGTCCTAGTTGGGTGTTTCAGAATAGTGTGTTGCTCAGATTGCATTTGGAACAATGAAGAGAAGGATATGACAGGATCTTTATTCCCAATAAAATCTATCTCCTTAGAATTGCTTAGTTGTATGATTCTTCACAGATAGGAGAAACATTTTAGAGATACTGTAGGCCAGCCCTTTTATTTTAAAAATGAGGAAAACAAGGCTTAGAAGAGAGACTGGTTGTGGTGTATTATTAGCAAAAGTAGCTATCAAAGTTTTCTAATGGTTCAGACCAGTACACTTTTCATAAAATTTATTTCCTTGTATCCTGCTCCTGACCTCTTTCAAAACATAGGCTAAAAATTGCCCTCAATATCACATTGAATGTATTACTTACTGGAGTGTTATGCTATTAACTTCACATACCTAGGCAGTTTTATCCATTGGAATTTGGTCAAATAAGCAAAACTACTAGTAATTTCTTAAACCACGTAGAATAGCCTTTAGTTGGTAGGCATAATTTTGTGCGTCAGGTTTGTTTTCCTTGGAAAGCAGGAATGGTATAGTTGACTTTGATCAACTAGGGGAATGTTTCTTTGTTTTTAATATGCTTTATTCTATCTTCTGCACACTTGTATAAACAGTGGGTTTGTCATTCGTTATGAAGATGAGTCAGGAGAAATAAGTGTGAGAAAGCACAACCATTAAAACTTAACCTCTATAGGTAGGTACATCATGACGGATAAGCAGACAGAAAGTACTGTATCTCTGCACCTGCCTCCATCCTTGACCAAAATAATAAGTAAACCTCACCGTCACTGTACATTATAAATTAAATGGTTGAGTTTTGCAGTGTTTTTCATTTCATTACCATTTTATTGACATGTCAGCAGAATTTTAACTTCCTACAGCTAGAAAATCTTGTGGCTAATACTCATTGTATATAAGTCCTTTTTCTCATTCATTTGCTTATTGGCTGTGCAATGAAAAATGTGGATAACGTGATCCTTGAGTTTATTCTTCCAGTAAAAATCATTACAAGGTTAAAAAGGAATATGAAATGTTACAGGTTTGAGGTATTTGACATGAAAAAGTAGAGGATAATTTAACAAAAATACATGCATTTGCTATGAAGAAATGCTAGCTGGATATTCTCTATCTGCTGAAAGAGGAGTTGGAAGGAAAGGAGATTCATTTTAAATAAGAGCTCTATTTGTTGAACAAGAATCTAATTCTTATTAAATATTAAAGTAGGTTAAGAATTGTATTTTCAGTGTTTCAGAATAAGATAATCATGTGTTAGGTAATTTGAGTAACTTCAGATATACCTAGAAACAAAAGTATAAGACCAAGGGCACCGCCCTCCCCAATATGACAGAAACCTTTGATCAGTAATTGTAAAATACATGTTTTTCTTGTCCTTCAGTGGGTGACTGACCAATACAGACAGAAATATATTCCCTAACATAAAAACCTTGATGCGCTTCTTTTCAAATTAGTGGACTAAATTAACAAATTGCTTACTCAAATATTATAAGAAAAAAATGCTGAAATTGCAGGAATTGATGCTTCATTTCAGAAATAATGTTGCATTCTATTTAGTGCATTTTTAAATGTAATTGAAGGGCATCAGTGTTGCTAAAGCAGAATTCAGAGGAGGAAAAACTTGGCTATTACTCAAAAGTAACATATTTGTTAAAGGAGCATAAAATGTAAATACAATAGGAATTGATCAGAATTCCATCTATTTTTTGTAGGTAACTTGAAGCTTTAAATTTAAGAGACAAACCTAGTGAAATTTATTGGCTCCTGGGGTGAGCCAGTAAAGAAATTAGTACTGAATTATTCATTCACTTTTGACAGGATTTGCAAGGCCAGGGAAAATCTGATTAAAGACATGAAGGAGGTAGAGTTGAGAATGAGGGGAGAGAAAAAGTTTTCAGAAGTAGATTGTGTTCCCTCAAGTTTATTTCAAAATCTTAATTTGTTAGTGTGCTTTTTAGTGGAAAAATGCCATCTAAGTTCCTCTGTTGTAATGGTAGAATCTCATATTAGCCCAGAGAAGCTTACTTGTTTCCCAGTTTCATATCTTAATTGATTAGTCAATTATTTGTAAAGTAGATGTTAAGATCTTTGAAGCAATAGTTCTGTCATAATTGTCTTGTCTCTTATTCTGCTTCAGTACTGTACTTGATGAAAAAAAAATTTTTTTTTCAGTGAATAACTAGTACTTAGGGAGGATCCAGAATTCATTTAGGAGATCAAGAGAAGGAACAGTTTTTTTCTTTCCTAGGTCCAGTGTTGCCGAATAGCTAAAGTTTGGATTTCAACATCTTTTGGTTACTTAATTACTTCTTCCTAGTGATGGTGATCTTCTGAAGGTTTTAGAGGGAATGCCAGTTAAACTAATAGACACTGATTGTTGAATATCTGATGAGTACCCTAAGCCTCCTAGATATATTTTTATATTTTAAAAGCGAAATAAGAACTATTACTCATTTGGTGCCTACTGGTGTGTCAGGTCCAACATAACAGTATCAACTGGAACTTGGATTCAAATCCTTAATCCATCACTCACTAGCTTTGTGATCTTGGACAAGTTACTAAACCTCTCCATCTCACTTTCTTCATTTGTAAATGGTGATAATAGTAGATTCTACCTTGTGGCTTTGTTATGAAAAATAAATGTTTTCATGTATTCTCATTTTATTTTCATCATATCCCTATGAAGGAGGTGTCGTATTTGTTAATTATTCAATAAATATTTGGAGTGCCTACGGTATGCTAGGCATTTTGCTGTACTCAGTGAGCAAAACTGTTTTGAGACACATTGATTTTAAAATGTGTCAGTGATTAAATACAGATTTAGGGAGGTATGAGAGTGAAAGTAAATGGTTAAATGTATATCCTGAATAAAGTGTGTTACGTTTTGGAAGTACATAAATCTTGATGGGATATTCATTTTAATGGCAGAGATACTGGCTTAGAAGGATTTGAGGCAACTTCATCAGGGTCGCATGCTAATAAGTGCTACAGTAGGGCTTAATCTGCTGCAGGTAGGGCCTCATCTGTTTGAGTCAGACCCTGTTCATTCACTCACTCATTTTCATGCTTTGTTATGCTGTATGATGTTGGGTGCAGCATCTCTGATGTTCGCATTTCAGATGTTAAAACAAATTCAGATGGTATAGGAGAAGATACTTTTTGAGTAGAGCAACCATTGAAAACAAGTTGACTATCCAGGCTTTTCTTTCCTTTTCTTGTTCTAAAAAACACATTGAAAAAAAATACAGAAAGTACAGATACAAATACCCACATTCCCACCATCTAGAATTAACAACTGATAACAAAATGAAAGTTTATGATGAAAACTACCCTCTTAGAGACAATCTGTTGTCTTTCCTTACCTCTCAAGATTTTTACTTTGCAAGGTTATCTGCTTTTATTAAGCTAAAAAAAATTTTCCTTTTAAATAGGAGTTGTTAATTTGGGGTCTAGATAGGCTATGAATACCCTGAAATTAAACACAAGATTTTATTGAAAGTGCTTCTAAGTTTGTTTTTTCTTTCACCCCTACCCCCCATAGTATGTGTGCAAAACTTTCATTAGACGTTGTACTTAAAGAGGTCTGTGACTGCTTCCTCTGTCCCTCCTGAAAAATTCTCACTGCAGTGGTGGCAGGGGCACCAGGTAGGCATTTACGTGGATTGTTTAGAACTGGGAAACTGCTTGTAACTATGGTAATGTGGTAGTGAAGAAGGCCTATTTGTGTTGTGAAGTAGGAGGTCCAAGACTTAATCTGTTCCTTCTTGTTAAACTAGCCTTATGCCTACTCTGTCTTGTCTTAAATGCTCATATTTTATCTTTTAATTGATGAAGCAGTGTCCATCTAGTCTGCCATGGACTGTCAGATCATTAAGACAGAAACCTTGTCTTAAACATCTTTATATCATCACACTGTACCATGTGTGTTATATAAGTCTTAGTATCTTACCTCTGCTAGGTTTTCATGAAGTCAGATCTCTGAAGTAAAAATAATTCATAAATATTTCTTCTTTAGCCACATAGTCTGGAAATATTTGGGACTTCAAGTGTAAAGGTAATAGAACTTGGTTGCAGCTATTTATGGTGGACCACTGTCAGATGTTTTGACTGGACTGTAATTAATCAATTTAGTCATCATTAACCTCACCAACCTAAGTTGTATTAGGAGTTAGTATTGTGAAAGTTGTCATTGCTGAATAGTCATCAGAGTAGCCCATTTTGACTCCCAGAAATTCACTGGACTATTTGCTAGAGTGTAGAAACCTGTCCAGTTCTACCATTCAGTTGACTAGTAGGTTGATTTTGAGGCAGTATATTCTGCATTTTTATAAGGTAATTCGGTGGGTTAGAAAATATGGATGTAATGAGCTTCCTTATAATTTTTCCATACTTAACCATAGCTGAAAAATAATTTTCACTTCTTAATGAATGGTATGTAAAGTAGTGCCTGCTGGCATCACTTAACATATTTGTTAGGACCAATAGGGGGCCCAGCATCCATGTTACATAACCTATGCTAAATCTGACTAACTTCCTTCGATTTTCACCTTTTGGAAAAATAAGTAATTGAAGGTGGTGGGTAAATATGAATATCCTGCTAGTCCCTGGAACCTTACCTAGAGTTATGTCTATCCACTTGCTACCCAGAAGGAGAATACCCTTCCTTAGTTGGTGCTTCTTAACTTTTTTTTTTTTTGTCTTTAGAAACTATTCTTACCCAGTGATGAGGAGAGGTGGCACTGTGAAGCAAGAAAGGCATTATTTTATCATCATTTATAATTTGGGGTTTTAGTTACTGAAAAGGGACATGTTGGTTTTATTTTCCTCAAGAATGTTATGAAACTCAAAATTAATATAGATCTAGTTATTGAAAGCATAACTTAGGTTGTCTTTTGTCATCCTACAATACTTATAAACATTACCTGATCCTTTAAAAGAGTTGATTTTTTAAGTTTATTTCTGAATGAGACTAGAGATAGAAATGACCTCTGGATGAGGTCAGGTAGAAAAAAATGTAATCACAGTTACTTTAGGAATTCCTTTTCTAGCCATGTTATTTATATTATTTATATTAAATAATAGCCAATATTATTTAGTGTCCTTATAAACAATTTTGATATATGGCGAAATCTGTCCCAAAGTGTGCAGATATATCGTAGTGAATTTTGCTGATAGGAATGGACAAGAAGACTGTGAGAATAGATTAAAATAGGTTTTTATAAGCCATGGGTTAAAAATGTGCTTTTGGGTAAATGATCTGAAACACAGCATGCTTTTTTTGTAAAAGTTCAGCATAATGTTGAACAAAATAAGTAAGGTATTGGAGATAACCAAAATCATAATTCTTATTTTAATAATGCTATGATTCTTCTGCACAAAGTACGTTATGTGTACTTCTGCCTGCTATAGCATGAAAGTAATGCCTAAAATGGGAAGTTCTAGAGAAAGAATCGTTTAAAAATGATTGGAGGGTTAGGGATGGAATTCATGATCAAGGAAAATTACAGATAATAGTTAATTATATTCCTAATGCTCGTTACTTACTATTCAAATTAACCAGTTACTTAAACTGAGTCATAACATAGAAAAAAATGTAAGATGTATTAAATAGTGTTATTTCAGTTTTGAAAATAAGTAAACTCATTTCTCTTTTCTTAAGATTATTTGAAAATACAGACTAGATGTGAAATTTATGAAACTAGTCTGTACCTATGCATCTCTAGCAGGGCATATCCCCCTCCCAAGCTATCATTTGGGCTCATTTAATCTTTCAATTTTTTATTCCCCTCCCTTCTCCCTAAGAAAGAAACATGAAAGAAAGAAAGAAAAGAAATTAACACCTATTCTCAAAATAATTCTTGGTGTGGGTTTTTACTAATGGATTGTCTTTTAATTAAAGAAACTGATTGAAAAATATTTCAGATATGTGGAAAAATTGATTTTGTCAATTTTGAATTGAAATAAATAGTAACTTGGAATTCTATATTCTTTGCCTTCTTTCTTGTCACCCTAAATCTGAAACTGACAAGAAAACTAAATGTTCCTGTTTGTGTTAAACCAGGTCTATTTCCAGTTTAGTCTTTGACTCCATTATTGTCTCTTTCCTTCTCTATGCCACATTTCCCTCTTAATTCTAATATGAAATTAATAACAAAAATAGTCCTGTTGCAAAGTCTCTAGTTTAGTTCTTATGGTGTGAGATGTGCTATAGGAGTTGGTTCTTTAATTTGACAAATGTTCATTGAGTATCTCTTATGTGTGGCTGTTTTAAGTATATAATAATCTCAACCATTTTCTCTTAGTGAATATGAAAAAGTTAGCTGTATTTAAAATCATAGCTGTATGTGTTGAGTTAAATAATTTTATACATGTTGTAGTTAGTAAAACTTTTGAACTTAGAAACATGAAAACTACCACAGTGGTGCAATCTTTTCTTTTTCTTTTGGAATACTCACTAATTTTTGGTATTACATTCTGTTTTTTTTTAAGATGAGTTCTCTATGTGATATTTTTCCAGAGTTTCCTTGACAACTAAAGTACACCAAAGAATCATACATTCTAATTTTACCCTGAGAAAATTTTGTAGTAAGAAAAGAGGTAGCTATATGAATTAGTATTCTTGCAATTGCTTCAGGTAGTTGCATTAAATTATGAGATATTGTTAGAATATGAGAAATTGAGTTACAGTACAGTGTAGGGTGCAATGTTAAATATCTTAAATTATATGTAATGTTTATATAATTAAACATTAATTAAACATTATACATATTTGCAGAAAATTTTATAAAAAATCAAAAAGAGCTAAAGAAGAATACAAAAATTACCTATATATTGCTTTCCAAAATTAATCATTATTATTTGAAATCATCTTTTCATTCTTTTCCCTTGGTGCATACTAATCAGATTATTTATCACAGAGCAGAACTGTCACTTAGAAATTTTGTCTGTTAAAACTTTCATTGATAAGTATTCTTAAACTATATCAATTGAAGAGATACATCTTCGGATAATGACTTTATATTATTTAACTATAAAAATTAATGAATGCATTCAACCTGTAAAAAAAAATGCTTTTTAATACCTAGGGGTTTTTATCCTACTCTTTCTGAGAGTAAATATTGTTAATAGCCAGCTGTATATCAAATGTTCTAATTTCTTTCTTGATGAGAGTGAGTGTATGAGTGTGTATGTTGGGGTATATGTGTCTAAGAGAGTAGTACATTAGGATTTGCATCATTGTTCTCATTTACTTAATGATCATAATTTATTTAATCTTTTATGTTAGTAGATATTTAAATTGTTTTCAATACATTACTATTACAGATAAAATGCTGAAGTGAACATCCCTTTAGAATTATTTTTTAGTAAAAAGCATTTCTTTGGGATGAATTGCTGTTAGAAGTTATACACATGTCAAATTTGATAAATACAAGTTTTACACATGTTAAATTTGATAAATACAAGTTTTACTTCCATCAACAGGGTATGAGAATGTTACTAGATATAATCAGTCTTCTTAATTTTTAAAATCTGTTAAACAGAAAATAGTGTTTTTGTTTTCATTTTCCTGATTACTATCGACAGTGAATACATTTTCATACTTATTTTTCATTTGGATTTTCTGTGAAAATTTCCTTTTATCCTTTACTTTATTCTTTTAGTGTTGTCTTTTCCATAGTGATATGTTGGTTGTATTTATACTTATGGGTATTAATCCTCCAGTGCTGTTACACATATTCTCTGTTTTCATTTCACAATGTAGAAAAATTTTAATATTTATGTAGTAAAATGAAGTAATTTTGTGACTAATAGAGACCTTCTTCACCCCAGTATTTTAAAAGAATTTCTTAGTAAGTGTCCTTTTATATTTCTGTACTTTATTTTTCAAAGATAAATGGGTATCTTTTTTAATATAGTATTTAAGTGTGTCCATTTCTTAATCTTTTCAGTAGCATTTGACTGTTTTGACCAATCCTTGCCTCCTTAAAAATGCTACTCCTTTTGCTTATGTAATAACACCCTCCTCTTTCTACAATACTGGCTGCTTTTTCTTGGTCATCTTGCTTCCTCCTACCTCCCTTACTATATATTTTTTTTATTATTTAGTATCTCATTGCTTAGTCCTGGGCCCTTTGCATCATGTAGCTAATCTCACTTAAGTAATTTTATCTAGTCTTGTGTCTTATGCTAGTGACTTTTCAAGTTTATGTCTCCAATTTAAACTCTAGTTTTTGAGTACTTAGTGAACCTTCTGGCCACCCAACATTTGTACAAACCTGTCTTCCAACATATAATTCTCTTCCTTCTGTAAGAGAATCAATCCAAAGTCCTATCCAGTTACATATAGCTCAAAGTGAAGAGTATCTACATAATGCTTTTTCTCTTATTCAGTCCAGTAATCAGTAAAATGATAAACAACATCTCTCTCTTTTGTGCAATCCACTGTATGTTGGTAATAGGAATAGGATAATAATAGTGAAAGCATCTTTGGAGAGAGAAAGAATAGGAAGTCGATAGCAGTCATTGCTCAGTGTTAATAATGAAATTCTTTTGGACAGGAGAAGGCTTTGCCTTGGCAACTATGTAAATTGTATAAAAACTCTCTATGTAAATTATGTAAAAATTCTAATTTTGCTCTATGGGAGGTTTGCCTTTTTGACTATTGTGTGTGTTTTGGCTTTGTTCTTAGGTGAGTTTTCCTTACCTTCCTTTACCACATCTGAAATAGTAGGCATTTGAAATACGACATCCCCAGGAATTGCATAACTTTTGTAGTGTGGTATAGATTTAGGGAGGATTACTTAAAGTAATAGGCCAGCAATTTAGTTTGGTGATAAAACTCTTTCAAAAACTTGTTAGATTTCTGTTGCTTTAAGTCAGTACTTTGCAATATTGCAGAAGATCTTTTTAAGTTAAAAATGTTTTGAAATCTACTCATTCTCGTACTTCTCAGTCTCTTTGCTATGTTTGTTCCTTTTCTCCCTGTGTTACCTGGCTACCTTGAGTGCATCTGAAATAACAGGCTAGAATGATATATCAGTCAGAGTTTAACCAAAGAAGCAGAACAATAAATTTATATATGATAGATATGTATTAAGAGATTTATTACAAGGAATTGGCTTACACAATTCTGGGGGCTGGCTAAGCAAGTCTAAAATTTTTTTTTTACAGCATAATTTTATTTATTTATTTATTAAGGTATTATTGATATACACTCTTATGAAGGTTTCATATGAAAAACCAATGTGGTTACTACATTCAACCATATATATTGAGCATCCCTATACCACATTGCAGTCACTGTCCATAAGTGTAGTAAGATGCCACAGATTCACTATTTGCCTTCTCTGTGCTACACTGTCTTCCCCGTGACCCCCCCATACCATGTGTACTAAACATAATACCCCTCAATCCCCTTCTCCCTCACTCCCCGCCCATCCCCTCACATCCCTCCTTTGGTAACCACTAGTTCCTTCTTGGAGTCTTTGAGTCTGCTGCTGTTTTGTTCCTTGACTTTTGCTTCGTTGTTATACTCCATAAGTGAAGGAAATCATTTGGCACTTGTCTTTCTCTGCCTGGCTTATGTCACTGAGCATAATATCCTCAAGCTCCATCCATGTTGTTGCAAATGGTAGGATTTGTTTCTTTCTTATGGCTGAATAGTATTCCATTGTGTATATGTACCACATCTTCTTTATCCATTCATCTACTGATGGACACTTAGGTTGTTTCCATATCTTGGCTATTGTAAATAGTGCTGTGATAAACATAAGGGTGCATTTGTCGTTTTGAATCTGAGAAGTTGTATTCTTTGGGTAAATTTCTAGGAATGGAATTCTCATGTCAAATAGTATTTCTATTTTTAGTTTTTTGAGGAACCACCATATTGCTTTCCACAATGGTTGAACTAGCTTACATTCCCACCAGCAGTGTAGAAGGGTTCCCCTTTCTCCGTATCCTCACCAGCATTTGTTGTTTGTAGTCTTTTGAATGGTGGCCATCATAACTGGTGTGAGGTAATATCTCATTGTGGTTTTAATTGCATTTCCTGATGATTAGTGATCGTGGAGCATCTTTTCATGTGCCTGTTGGCCATCTGAATTTCTTCTTTGGAGAATTGTCTCTTCATATCCTCCACCCATTTTTTAATCAGGTTATTTGCTTTTTGAGTGTTGAGGTGTGTGAGTTCTTTATATATTTTGGATGATAACCCCTTGTCAGATATGTCATTTACAAATATATTCTTCCATACTGTAGGATCTCTTTTTGTTCTGTTGATGGTGTACTTTGCCTTCAGAAGCTTTTAAGTTTGATGTAGTCCCATGTGTTCATTTTTGCTTTTGTTTCCCTTGCTTGAGGAGATGCGTTCAGGAAGAAGTTACTCATGTTTATATTCAGGAAATTTTTGCCTATGTTGTCTTCTAAGAGTTTTATGGTTTCATGACTTACATTAAGGTCTTTGATCCGTTTCAAGTTTACTTTTGTGTATGGGGTTAAACAATAATCCAGATTCATTCTCTTGTATATAGCTGTCCAGTTTTGCCAACACCAGTTGTTGAAGAGGCTGTCATTTCCCCATTGTATGTCCATAGTTCCTTTATCATAAATTAATTGACCATATGTGGTTGGGTTTATATCTGGGCTCTCTAGTCTGTTCCATTGGTCTATTGTTCTGTTCTTGTGCCAGTACCAAATTGTCTTGATTACTGTGGCTTTAAGCAAGTCTAAAATTTGTAAAGCAGTTAGGAAGGGAAAATCTCAGGCAGGCTGGAACCCATGGGCATAAGCAATATGGGTAATTAGGAAAGGATGATCGAGTGAAGGGAGAACATTTGTAGACTTAGCTGCTATCTGGAGTCTCATCTGCAAGGAAGAGTTTTAAGAGTTCACCTGATTAGTTCAGGCTCACTAAGGATGATGACCCTAGTTCAAAGTCAGTTGATTAGAGACTTTAATTATGTGTTCACAATCCTCCTACAGCAGTATCTGGATTAGTGTTTGAATAGCTAAGAGAAAGTATTTACAAAACGGCTGCTGCCTTCCCTTCTTAGTTTAGCCTAACGAAGCTAACACAGGTTGGAAAGTAACACTCTTAACCTGATTATTTGCTACTATCTGGCAAAGAACCTTTGAGTCATCTTGTATTGGGAGCACAGGGAGCTGCGTTTCCCAACCTGAGAGGCTCAGATTACTGGACTCTTTTACATTAGGGTTTGCTACTGAGAGAGCTGCTCTCAGTGGCACTCTTTTTCACATCTATCTCTGCTTGGGGGTTAGGGATGCCAACCTCCTGCATAGTCAAAAATCTGAGTATAACTTTTTTTTTTTTTTTTAATTGAAGGGTAGTTGACACACAGTATTACATTACATTAGTTTCAAGTGTACAACACAGTGATAAAACATTTATATACATAATTCTAGGTTCCAGCTATCACACTACCAAGCTGTTTCAATATCTTGACTATATTCCTTATGCTATACATTACATCCCAGTTACTTATTTATTTTACCATTGGAAGTCTGTCCTTTTTTTTTTTTTTGTGAGGGCATCTCTCATATTTATTGATCAAATGGTTGTTAATGACAATAAAATTCTGTATAGGGGAGTCAATGCACAATCATTAATCCACCCCAAGCCTAATTTTCGTCAGTCTCCAATCTTCTGAGGCATAACAAACAAGTTCTTACATGGAGAACAAATTCTTACATAATGAATAAGTTACATAGTGAACAGTACAAGGGCAGTCATCACAGAAACTTTCGGTTTTGCTCATGCATTATGAACTATAAACAGTTCAAATACGAATACTCATTTGGTTTTTATACTTGATTTATATGTGGATACCACATTTCTCTCTTTATTATTATTATTTTTAATAAAATGCTGAAGTGGTAGGTAGATACACGATAAAGGTAGAAAACATAGTTTAGTGTTGTAAGAGAGCAAATGTAGGTGATCAGATGTGTGCCTATAGACTATGTGTTAATCCAAGCTAGACAAGGGCAATAAAACATCCACGTATGCAGAAGATTTCTCTCAGAACGGGGGGGTGAGGTTCTAAGCCTCACCTCTGTTGATCCCCAATTTCTCACCTGATGACCCCCCTGCGACTGTGCCTGTCTTAGGTTGTTCCTCCCTTGAGGAATCTTACCCATCTCTGGCTAACCAGTCATCTTCCGGGGCCATACAGGGAAATGTAAAGTTGGTAAGTGAGAGAGAAGCCTTATTGTTTGAAACTGAGTATAACTTTTGACACCCTCAAATGTTAACTACTAATAGCCTACTGTTGACCAGAAGCCTGAAAACATAAACAGTTGATTTAGATGTTGTATGTTATGTATTATATACTGTATTCTTAACAATAATCTCGAGAAAAGAAAATGTTCTTTCAGTTTGTCCCAAATCTGCATATAAGTGGACCTGCACAGCTTAAACCCATGTTGTTCAAGAGGCTACTGTATTTTAAGTAGTTACATGTGGCTTGTGGCTACCATATTAGGCAGTGTAGATACAGATCATTTTCATTAACACAGAAAATTTTATTGGACAGTGCTGCATTAGGATGTTGACTTCATCTACAAGGTCTAATTAGGCTCACCAGCATCATGTCCATGTTCCAGCCTGGTATGGACCTGAATTATGTCCCCCCAAAATTCATGTTGAAGCCTTAACCCCTAGTATCTCAGAATGTGACTAAATAAAGAGATAGGGCCTTTAAAAAAGTAATTTTGGTTAAATCAGGTTATATGGGTGGGTCCTAATATAACCTGAAAAGATGTCCTTATAAGAGGAAATTTGGACACAAAAAAAGACACCAGGGATGTGTGCACACAGATAAAGGTCATGTGAGGACACAGTGTGTGAAGGAAGACATTTGCAATCCCAGGAGAGAGGCCTCAGAAGAAACTAAACCTGCTGACATCTTGATCTTGGACTTCTAGCCTTAAGAACTGTGAGAAATAAATTTCTGTTGTTTAAACCATCCAGTGTATGGTATTTTCTAAAGCAGCCATCACAAATTAATACACAGTCCATGAGAAATAAACAGAAAGGTGAGCAGATTGCTTCCTTTAAAGGAATTGACCAAGGAATTGCAATCATCACTTCCTGTTACCTCCAATTGGTCAGAATTTTTATGTCCTTACCCAAGACCTAGCTCTTGCTATGTGGCCTTTATTCTCAAATATAACTTGTGGAGAAGTGTTTCACTAAAAGAAGGTGAGTGTGGATACTGGGGGATAATTAATGTCTTACACCAAATAATTCTGGAACTACATAGATAGCAATACAAGAAAAAAAGTTACTCCTGGTTCTTGAGGTAGTCTTGTTGACCTAACATGGGTCATGTGTCCATTCTTGCTTGAACCAGACACTGTCATTAGGGGGAAAGAAGCTGTGTTGAGGTGTAGGTTATGTCTTTTGACCCCTTCTAGGAGGTGGACTAGAAAAGGGCATTCCCAGTTGAGTCTCATGAAGTAGTTTCCCAAAGGAAAAGTGTTCCTCTTCCAAAAAGGTGAGTGGAGAGTGGGAAGGAAAAGATATTTGACACAAGATCTCCAAAGTATACCTTGAAAGTTCCCACTTCTTTCTATCTTTGCTCTCATTATCCTAGTCCAGGCTGTTATCTTACTTGGATTTCATAGTAGCTTCCTAATTGATCTAGCTCTCTTTTCTTGTCTCTCAAAATTGCATTCTTCATGCAGCAGCTAGGCTAATCTTCCTGAAATGTAATTCGTTATTTGACTTCTTATTGCCCTTAGAATAAAACCCAAACTCCTAACTTGGCCAGTGAGGCTTTCCATGGCTAATCTTACTGTTCTGTCCTCATTTTATATCCCTTTCATCTCATTCACTACCTTCTAGTCACACTGACCTTTCTGTTCTTAGGAATATACAGATTTTCTCACTTGGCATCTTCTTTCTAAGATGTTCTTCTCCTGGCACTTTTTTTCTTCACATCTTTTAGATTTCAATTTAGATATTATTTTGTGTCTAGGATTGTTGGAAGTAAACTTTTTCCTTCTACACCTCTCCTCTTCTCCACCCTTTCTCTTAGTTTTCTGCCTTTAACTGGGGTAAGAAATAGGAGTCCCTGTTGGTCTTCGACCAGTCATTAGTAGAAATAAATACTTCAATGAACTCCTAGTCTGTTTCTTACTACTTAGGGATTTGTGAGTGCTGGGAATGGAGGAATTTTGAGTGTTTAACATTCCTAGATTCCTGACAGCTATTTGTTTATTCTTATGTCCACATTAGTTCTAGTTATCAGGTTGAACCTTTGGAGTTGTTCTTTTTGTGCATGAAAAGTTATCAAATATCTGATTTCATACTGTTCAACCTACCATGTTAGCCTGAGTATCTGATTTCATATGGTTTAGCCTAATACATTAGAATGCTATGATGTCTTAGAGCCAGTTCTCCCTCATTGATCTTTGTCCAGAAGATATTTTTGGGTATTTTGGATATTGTGCTTTTAGCTTGTCAGATGACTTTTGTAAACTGCCCGTAAAATATGCCCATTGAGATTTTGATTGCAGTTGCATTGAAATTTGGATTAATTTGGGGAGAAATAGATGTATAATGCTGAGCATCCCCATCCAGAAACCATGGCATATGTCTGTTTTTCTAAGTCATTCATCTGTCTTTAACTTTTGTACTTTTCATATAGGTTCTGCACATTTTTTGTGGTATTTATTCCAGATTATTTTATAGCTCTTACTGCTTTCATGAATGGCATTTTTTCTTGCATTGATTTTGATATTTTGATCTTGTTCATATGTCCCACTAAACTGAAGTCTCAAGTTAGTTTGTTATGTTGAGTTTTCTCACTAAACTATTATATTGACATCAGTAAGTGATGTCTTTTGTCTCTTCTTCAGTATTTAGGCCTCTTGTTTGTTTTTCTTTTCTAATTGTATTAGTTTTTGAACACTGCTGGATAAAATGTTGGATAAAAGTGGTAATAGAGGCCGTCCTTGGCTTTCCCTTCTTTTTATGGAAATATTATTGTAACTATTACATATAAGACAAATACTTGTTAATGAATTTAGTTTCTCTCTTTCTCGTAGCTTACTATACTAAGTTTTAATAGAAATATGTACTAAATTCTATCAAATGTTTTGTGGGCATCTATTGTAGTAATTATTCTCTCCCTTTCCCCTCAATCTATTCATATAATGAATTACAACAATAAATTTCCTAGTTTTGTGTTTGGAATATTTAGTATGATGTATTTTTAAACACACTGTTGGATTTGATTTCATTAACATTTTATATTATATATTCTATAGAGATTATCACATATTAGATTTTTTAATTTGGTGGGAGAACCTATAAGTAAATTCCTTCCTTACATCAGTCTTATAAAGACTTTGTGCTTTACAGATTCAATTTCTATGTATCCTTTTTCCTTTAACCCTTATTTGCCACTGAGATGTTAGAAAATAGTTTGATCATGTTCTTGGTTTGGTCTTTATAGTTAATTAGTTAAAGTGGAGTAAGTAATTTAGTGCATATCTCAATATTTTTATAATTTAAAACATTTAGTTTTGGTAAAACAGCAAAAAATTTACTACATTAACCATTTAAGTGTACAGTTCACTAGGGTTAAATATGTTCACATTGTTACGCAACAGATCTACAGAATTTTTTCATGTTCCAAAACTGAAACTATACCCATTAAACAACTCTTCATTAGCCCCTTCTCCCAGCACCTGGCAGCCACCATTGTACTTCATGTTTCTATGACTTGACTGTTTTAAGTATCTCATATAAGAGGAATCATATAGTATTTGTCTCTGTAACTAGCTTATTTCACTTAGCCTGGTTTACCTAAGGTTGATCCATGTTGTAGCATGTGACAGGATTTCCTTCCTCTTAAAGACTGAATAATCCATTGTGTGTATATACCACATTTTGTTTACCCATTCATCCATTATGGACTTCTGGGTTCCTTCTACCTCTTGGCCATTGTGCCTTTTGTTTTACACTTAACTCATGTATTTCAAATTTACATTGACTTATAGAGGGAGGTAGGAACTTAACCTTAAATTTCCAAATAATCAGTTGGTTTATCTATTTCATAGTCTGTCCTTTCGCACTATTTGAAGTGCTACCTTTAGTTCATATATTTAGACCATAGAACAATAGACTGGATTATATCTGCTCAGTACATACATGTTGATATGTACTGCATTTGTATAACCTGAAGGCTCACACACTAAAATTAGTTGTTTGAACTAAGCAGTGTCCTGTACTACTTGATGAGTAGCTAATATCTGCAGGGTCTTATGGCTAATAAGGTAATTTTCCTTATTTCTGATGTACTGTCAGTGGTCTTTTAAAACAATGCTTTTTTTCCCTCCTACTTCTTGTCTCTAAGTAGGCTTAGCTTCCTTCTTCCCTTCCTTTCCTCTGGCCCTGACAAATTTCTATTAAAGAAGCAAAGGTGCTTTTGTGGAGAAGACAAGAGCAGCACTGGCGTCTGTATAGTGTTTTTATTGATTGTATGATGTCAATTTGGACTTCGGCATCCTCATATACTATTTGGGCAGGACCTGTAAACTCTGTATTTGTTTAATTATCCTGCATTATCATTCCAGAGTTCTTTAGTTTTGTTGTTCTTAAAATGTATTTCAAATAAACTAGGAATAATTTAGAGCCTGCCATTGCTGTCCAAAGAGATGCCAAAATAGAATAGCTGCTAAAAGAGGTAGATAAGTTTTAATTCTGTTGGAGGGGTGATGGCACATCTTTTAAATTAAACCTGTCTTAAGGTATGCAGCAACGATACTAAACTGTGACTGGTGATTTATTTATTTACTTATTTGTTTACTTATGTTGGAGGAATATTAAAGGGATATTTCATCTTTTTCTGTGTTTATTAAAGCATGTAGTAAATGTAAATTGTGAAAATTTAAACAGTAGAGGAAGATAAGGTTTAAGAATTGAAAATCACCCTTCTTTTTTATCCCAAGGTATAAATTTTAAATGTATATAATTTCATACATTTTTCTGTGCATTTTTACACATATATACACATCTGTATTTACACAGATTTTTGTTTTGCGTAAATGGGATCATTACAAAAATACTCTGAAACTTTCTTTTTTAATTAATAGTCTGTCATGGACTATTTCCATACATATGCACATATAATTTATGTTATTCTTTTTAATGGCTATGGAGTATTCCCTTGTTGGATATTATGACTTCCCTGGTTTTATCCAGTGTTCTTAACAGGTGTTTTGGTTTTACCCAGTGTTCAGACCTTATAAACTGCAGTGGACTATCTTTGATATATATCTTTGTGTATGTGTTTCTGTGTTTTGGTAGGATATATTCCAATGGAGAAAGTGCTAGACTAAAGGTACATGAGTCTGTTTCTGTAATTCTCATCTCACTGTGTGTGTCAATGCCATATTTTTTTAAACTAAAGTGGTTTTGTAGTAATTTAGGATGTTAAGGATGTGGTAGGTCAGATACCAGCTTTCAAATCCTATTTAATATCTTTTCTCTCTGGATGTTGCTTTCTGTTGACTGTTTTATCTATAAAGAGCTAGATAAAATAACACCTCTTTCCTGAAGATGTTCATAACACCACATTTGGGTAATTATAGTCTCAATAGCAGATATTGTAATAACTAGTATTTTAATGAGTGCTTATTGTGTGCCAGGCACTTTCTAATTGCTTTATGTATAGTATCTCATTTAAGACTCACAGCTGAAACAGGCAGATAATATTATTGTCCACATTTTATCATAGAAAAAAGTTAAGGCAAAGAATAACTTGCTCAAGGTTACAGTAAATGATGGAAATGGAATATAAACATGGGCAGTCTCATATCAAAGTCTGTTTTCTTAACTCCTGTAATTTGTTCCCTCTTAACTGTACTTTTATGGCCTCTCTAGTAATTACTCAAGAAATATGTTTTGTATAAATTGTAGAGCTCACTAGCTCGTTTCATCTTTCATCTTAGCTCTCTTTACAGATCTATGTGAATAACATCTTATACTAATTTATGACCTGTACCTAGATCATTACACATAAGTAGTAATGGTACTAGTATGTTTAAATAAGAGTTGGTTAGAACACCAGATTACAAGACTGCTTCCCTCCTCCCCCGCAGAAATCAAAATACATACCTTGTAGATGTCCTCTTTTATAGTAAATTCTCAAAATGTGAAGTGAGAAGACTGCTTGCTTTAGACCCTGCTACATCTCTTGATTCATGCTGTCAAGTAAGTACGATATGCAACCAGAACTTCTCAGACTTCACATAAAAGGGACATAGTAATATCTTCTTTTGGTAAAGGTTAGATGAGATAATGTATGTGAACACATTTGTGAGTGTTAAGGGTCTCCATAAATATTAGTTGTTAAAAATGAAGTGAGGAAGAATGGAGAGCTTTTTGACATAGGGGTTATAAGATGTTTTGGCTATTTTTTAAAAATACACCTTAAAATCTGTAATTTAGAAAAATCTTACTCTCATTTTCCTTACTAACTCCATTTAATTTGTTTATTTTATTGAGTTCATAGATTTTCAGTAAAACTTTTCAGCTGTAGTTGTGCATGTAGGTTAATTTATTTTCATTGGAGGGAGTGGGATTCTGTAATGAAGATTCCACAAGTGAAAGATAGTTGTTTGGGTTAGATGCCCTTTTAGAATTATATTTTGGATTCATTATATTTTTAATATTTAAATTGAATGCTTTTGAGTTCCCCCAGAATTTAAAAGTTCATAGTACTTTATCATACTGTTAAAAAAGAGGGAGATGTAAGAGTGATGTGACATGCAACATCCTTCTCTTATTCTTCTATCTCCTTTTCTGGGAATGATGAAGCAAACCATATTTCTGTGACTTCTCTGCTTGTAGGCTTAGTAGATTTGTGATTCTAGATAAAAAAAACAAAATATCAAAGCAAAGATTTGACCTTGCTGTTTTCTAAATCTCAGAACCTTTCAACATGTCCCTAACTTGCTTTGTGGATTGTTTTTACACTTGTACCTTTTCTTCTTTTCTTACTCTGCTCTCATATATATATACACCACCCCATATATATGTATGTACACACACACACACACACTCACTCACTCACTCACTCACTCACTCACTCACTCACTCACTTCTCCATCCAAGATCCTCTCCACCATTCAACTCAGCTCCAACCTAAACTCCAGAACCTACAGAACCTAGGTTCTCAGTACTGGGATTTTAGGTTTACAAAGGTACCATAGCATGTGGGAGGTCTTACCATACTTTAGCTTTATGCCAAGACACAAAACACATGGGATTGGTATTGCAGATTTTTGTCTTAAATATATGACCTACTTTGTTTTATATCCCATGGTGCCCAGAATAACAACTTCTCTTGGCAAGAGGACCCAGTCATTGGCTTTGGCAGCCTTAAATGTTAAAGATTCGTACATCTTAATCAAATACTAAGGCCTCCTGATCGCGCTGCCAGAAGCAGAAGTTTCCCTAAAAATCTCAAAGGGCAATTAGGAAGAAGGATCCGATTCCAATTCCAAGGCATGTGAAAACTTGGCAATTTCTGTATCTGACATAAAATTTTGTTACATTATGAAATACCCAGTGCCTTTGTATTTCTGTTCTTAACAATATTTCTCCTGAAAAAAACATTTTATGGTAAGAGTTTGAAATCAAGTTGGGAAACTCTGACTTTTGAGTTTTAATACTATGTGACTTTGGAGAAGTTACTGCATAATAACTTCATTTGCTTCATCTGTGTTGGGGTAAATGATTTTTTTTTTTCTAATAAGAGTTTTTCTCAAGAATAGAGTTAATCTATATATCTAGTACATTTCCTATATGTTGGAGGTATTTATTACTTACATATTTTTCTGGGTTTAATTATTACATATAATTCTTGAGTGAAGTTGTCATTGATCTTTTTTCAGTCAGGAACAGTTTTCTTTACCTTTTTCTGGTCATGAATTTTAGTTAGATTTTGATGAAAACTATGGACTTATTCTTCCCCAAAATGCATAACATACAGCATTTTGCAAATTGTTTCAGGAGGGTTATAGAGTTCTTGAGGCATAGGTTTATGAACCATGGATTATGGTTCATAACCTTAGGTGAAGAGTACTGGATTTCATCATTTATCCATTGAGGAGTTCAGTGTGATCTTTTCTGCTTTTCATTACCTCTAAAATTATAAAGTACACAACTCTTTTTATACCTCCACCCTATAATAATTATACCAATAACTAGAGAATTCTCCTTCCAGGGAGTGCTACTAGATAATTCAGAGATTATTTTTTGGATAATAGTAGACTAGAAAGTCTTAAATCACTCACCAATCTTCCCTTATTTTTGAAACCATTGGAATCTTGACTCAGAAAAAAATAGGTAGGCACTAATTAGTTTTTATATCTGCTTTTTTTCCTCTAGAATTATGAAGGATGTCTTATGGAAAAATATCATGTACTTTATAAAGTTTACAGCTACTTCATAAAGTATAAAGCTTTAATTTCATATCTTCATGTTTATTTTCCAGTTATTATCCTAACTTTGCTTTTAAATATGGTGGACTGACACATTCCTTTAACTTCTTTTTTTTCCATCCTCTCACTGACATTGTTTAAAGATCAAATAAACCAGTTCTGAAAAGCAGCAACAGGTGTTACTCTATTAGTCAAAACTACCTTAGGCAGGAGCAAAAGGACCACATTGGCTATGGAACTTTAATGTGTACTTGCATGTATTTGGGGAAGGAGAGAGAAGATCCAATTTAGGCATAGATAAATCCAGATTTAAATACTGTCATCAGTACTGTTTCCATATCAACATTTTTAGCCCCTCTTTTTTTCTATATTAGCTTTATTTTCAGCCTTGTAAAGATGGCTGCCAAAGGAGTTGGGGAGGGATAATCTAGCCAGATGTGGGCCAACCCTGTAGTGACTGGGAAGAATCACCTCCACCTCAATCACATGGACTGTTTCCCCACAGACAAGAGGGATTATGTCACTAGAAAAAGGGGGTGGGAGAAAGCATGTTGAGCAGTAAAATTACAGTTCACAGTCCACTACAGGTACCATCAGAGGACCAGAAATTTTGAAGAAGATAGAAAGTTCACGGGATCGGATTGACAGCAAAATTCTCTGAGGAAACTGGGACCGAAGATACCAGAGGTAAGCTCAGGTTTTCCTAGGGGAACCTCAGAAAGGCTCCAAGCTTAGAGTCAACAAATAAAAATAACAGTAGTGGGCAGTTGGGTTATTAATAATCAAGAATATTTTAAAGAATCATTTTCCAAAGTGCTGTGTTAGTTGGGCCTCCTTTTTGCCCTTTCTGCAGTCTAAATAGCTCTGGTGGCATGATACCTTTCCTAGAAGTCTAAGAACTGTCCTCTTAAGAAAATAGATCAACAGTTCAGTAGACATGTACTGAGATGTAGCCTGAGAGAGAAGTAGAGGCACTATAGCTTGCTACTCCAGAGAAAAGCAATTTTCGCAGTTCCCAGTGAGCTTGACTTCTCATCCAGGAGCCTTTCTGGGATGCCTGCTTTTCCTTATGCCCTGCTCTTTAAATAGTACTACTTTCCCATTTAAGAGAGAAGCCACTTGGGAAAACTAACCAAAACAACCTCAAAGAAAGCCTACACTGGTTCCTATACTCTATAAAGTAATGTTTAATTTGACAATATAAACAGACGGGGATAATCAGACAATTGAGGAGAATCACGATGGAAGAGGATTAAGATGAATAAAAGAACAACTGACCTCAGATATAAATCAGAAGAAAACATCAAAGAAAAATATAATTGGTACTTCATTTAAGATATAAAAACATGTTGTAATGATTAATCACAGTTTCATTGCAAAAGGGACGGAGAACTGAAAAAGATTTTGAAAATTGTTTTTTAAAAATTTAATGGATGGGCTAAATAACAATTTAGCATGAATCAAGACTGAGTTGTTGATTTGGAGTTAAAGAGGAGGAACTCTATATGAAGTAAAAAAACAATATGGAAAAATTGAGAGAAAGTTAAAGAGGTATGGAAAATACATCACAAAATTTTCATGTCTCTAAATAAGACTTCTAGAAGCAGAGAACAGGAACAAAGGGAAGGAGAAAATAAGTTAAAAGAAATAATTGAAGAAAATTTCATGAGCTGGAGAAAGATAATGAATTTCAGATTGAAAGAGGCCATCTAGTATCAAGCAGGATGAATGGAAAAATATATGCATCTAGACACATCTGGTAGAATTTCAGAACTGTAGTGATAAAAAGAAAATCTCCAGATACTGCCAGAGAGAGGGATTAAAAAATGGGAGAATCAAATGACTGAGTTCTTAGCAGCCTTGCTGAATGCTTGAAGACAGTGGAGCACTGTCTTCCTCTTTGGGGGAAAATAAATTTGGCTCTAAATTTTCTAGACTCAACCAAACATATGAGGAAAAGTACACTTTTTTTACCCTTGGAAAAACTATGTACATTATATGAAAATACTTGAGATACTGTACGACAATGAAAAATACCATCTAAGGTAGAGGATGTGGTGGTAAGGGCAGTGTGGGGGTAAGAAACTGGTAACTACAATGGCGATCTTGGGCCTTGAACTGAAGAAAGCTAGAAAAAAAAGTGTTCATCAGTCTAGAATACAAGACATTTCTCTTTCAACTAGTAACGTCTGAATGATATAAAAGTACATTTCTTTCAGTGATTAGTATTTACCTGGTCACCTTGTATTGATTGATTTTGGTTTTTAAAATCAACTTAGAACACATAGAACAGGTTTAATTAAAAATACAGAGTAGAATGTGTTACAAATCTTTGTAATATAAAAATAATACAACCTATCAAATTAGGAGATAGAAATCAACAAAGGAAGGATCAGTGCTCATTTCTTCAATGAACAGTCCGTGGATAGTTTATGAAATTGGTGAATCAAGAAACAATAGTAAAATGGCGTTAAAGTTAAGCTGGTAACCATGCTAGAAGTCTGCTAAAGTGTCAGTAATGTATTGCCATTTTGGTCTTTGAATTTTTTAAAGAATTCCACTTGGATGTATCACATTTATATTAAAAATATTGCAGGTCTGTTGAAACTACCTAGTTAGATAATAATACTTTTAAGGTGATCAGGACCACACGTTAGTTTTTAGAAACTTAGAAATAGAAAACACACAGATTAATTCCAAAAAGTTGTAAAGTTGCATGGAATAAAAATATGACTGTTGTTTTGTAGGATACATAATTATTTCTTAACTGGCTTGCACTCAGATTTTGTATGTCAATTCCTGAATACTTACAGTGATTCTTTTTTTTTAAAAAAAAGATATTGTTAAAAAGTTGGATATACGGCAAAATTCTGAGTCCTTCTGCCAGTGCCTCTAAATAAGATGACATTTTCTCTGATGTACTGAAGACTAGGATTAGAAGCCTGGTTTGGCCAGAAGGAGGAAGTCACGTGATCAAGGAGCGTACAGCTACTAGAGGCAGGGTGTGTCTTCTGGAAGAACTGGAAGGAGGCAGATGGAAATAGAAGTGGCTTGCTGGAGATGGGGCTGATTATTATGTCCCTAGCCAGATAATGAAAGGATGAAAGAATTTTATTTTGATGCCACTTCAAGGTAAAGGCAAATTGGCATCCAGTTTATGCAGTACATGGGTAAAATGTTTTTTGAAAGGTTAGTTAGGAGTATTGCATCAGAACATGATCTTTTGAGGAAGCAGATTTCTAATTGTGTATTTTACAGATATGATTTTAAATACAAAAAGTACAATATCCTATGGTATTGTACACCTTTAAGTATTTAAAGTGTAAACTGCAGAAGTTCCTAAGAGCTAGGTACACTTCCTACTTGTACATAGTTTTCTAAGCAAGCTGGAGTGCTAAAAAAAATCAAGATACATAAATGTGTATCTTTAAAATAATTTAGCTATACTTTAAACAGTTAAGCATTCACTGGAAATTTATGTAAGGGGAGGTTGGATTCCTAAAGCATTCAATAACAAACATTAAGTACAAAATTATGTTTGGCAGTTCATGCTCTTTTAAACATTTTGTAATTTATCAGTTACTGAGTGCCTGCCATTTAAACAATGTTAACTACCTTCACTGAGAGACTTGGCATATATATTTTTGAAGATGATGGGAGTTTACATAGGTTTTCTAAAAGTACTTGACACCGATAAGAATGAAATTGGTGATGGAGGAGCTGAATGATATGAATGTAGGTTTAATTTGATTTCATAAACTGTATTAGTGAGATATCTGTTATATACACAAAAATTGGGAAATACTGTTTTTTGTCTTACTTTTTGTTGGTGATTTGGTAGTATAACTGGGTATCTGAAATTTGGGGGGGAAGTTGAAAGTAACGGTAACATTACTTCTACCATAGCTGTTTGTGAGATATTTTCATGAAGACCAAAGAGGTAGTTCACAGTTACATTAAATGAAATCAATATTTATGTAAATATACATATATGAAGGTTGTGTTGGAATCCTGTCTACAGGGAACTTTGGGTTGTCATAGTTACAGTCTGCAGTTCTCTTTTGTAAAGACTTTTTTTTTTTTTTTTTTTTGATTTGGGATTTTAGATTTTCTAGTTTATTTGAAGCAGGAATGTACATTTCTGGTTCTTTTTTTTTTTTGTGAGAGGGCATCTCTCATATTTATTGATCATATGGTTGTTAACAACAAAAAAATTCTGTATAGGGGACTCAATGCACAATCATTAATCAATCCCAAGCCTAATTCTCAATAGTCTCCAATCTTCTGAAGCATAACGAACAAGTTTTTACATGGTGAACAAGTTCTTACATAGTGAATAAGTTCTTACATGGTGAACAGTGCAAGGGCAGTCATCACAGAAACTTTTGGTTTTGATAATGCATCATGAACTATAAACAATCAGTTCAATTATGATTATTCGTTTGATTTTTATGCTTGATTTATATGTGAATCCCACATTTCTCCCTTATTATTATTATTATTTTTTTAAATAAAATGCTGAAGTGGTAGGTAGATGCAAGATAAAGGTAGAAAACATAGGTTAGTGCTGTAAGAGGGCAAATGTAGATGATCAGGTGTGTGCCTATAGACTAAGTATTAATCCAAGCTAGACAAGGGCAACAAAACATCCACGGATGCAGAAGATTTCTCTCAAAACAGGGGGGGTGAGGTTCTAAGCCTCACCTCTGTTGATCCCCAATTTCTCACCTGATGGCCCCCCTGCGACTGTGCCTGTCTTAGGTTGTTCCTCCCTTGAGGAATCTTACCCGTCTCTGGCTAACCAGTCATCTTCCGGGGCCATACAGGGAAATGTAAAGTTGGTAAGTGAGAGAGAGGCAATATTGTTTGAAAAGGTTAGCTTTTTACTTTTTTGCAGATTTATGCCCTGTGGCTTCTATGCCCAGCATTTGTCTTGAGGTATCTTTACCACTTGGAAGAATTATGATACTCAGTAATTTCGATATGAGGCACGAATTCTACTTAGGGGTTGTAATTAGGAAGGAAGAAGAGAAGCTATAGAAGTAGCAGACGGAAGAAAACATGGGAAGATTGATTATTTCTTTGACATATCTTCTTGTAGTATAACATAAACATGTATAGGTTTTAAATTACTAATTAAATTGCGTGCACACTCTTTTGTAAAGACTTTTAAAGATCCCCTGTCTATGGTCAGGATCAAGTTAATGGAAAAGGAAATGGTACTGCATTTTGCAGTTTTTGCTTGGACCTTGGTGGCATAGAGACAAATTAACGTAATCTTAGGCATGAGTCTGAAGGAGTAGTCCTCCAGTACTTGGAATAATTGTTTGCAGGCAAACCATTCAAGATTTCTTATTAATTGATTAGGGAAGAACTAAACAGAGTGGCAGTAGGCATCATGAGACATCAGACTGGAGCTTGTTGCCAGTGACTCCAGACCATCAAGGAACCTGAGTAGAGCCAGTGACAGCATTGGGATTCCAAGATGACTTGTGTAGTTTTTACGTTAGGATTATTTTCCGTGCCTTTGATAATATCTTAAGTGAGTTACCTGGAGCTGTATATTCAGTCCTGTAGAGTAGAATAGTAGTTGTCCTTCAGAAGGGTGGTGGAAATAAAAAATTGGCTTTGGACTTGTCTTTTCTTGTAATTTGGATTTTTGTCCCCAGCCTTTATACTCTCCCCACCACTGTGCAGGGTTGAAGAGAGGACTGTGGATGTTTTTGCTGATGGGTGCTTGTTGCTTTGGAACAGAACACAGTTACTGTGTTGCTGATGAAATTGAGAGTGCTGTATTATTGATAGATTCAGCCTATTTAAAATAAAACAAAACCAAAACACTGAAATAACTAATTTGTATTATGCATTTACTTTTTGAATTTTTCTTTGAAAATGTGTGCAATACAAACGGGGTGCTGATGAATGTGATCTAAAAACAATAAATATTTTGTCAGTTACTGTGAAATACTGGAAAAAGAATGAATTCGTGGTGTGACCCATCATGTGTAAAGACAACAAATGCAAGTGTCTAAAAGGCAGAACTATTGGAGGGTCAAGAAACAAAGATCAGAAATCAGTATCAGCTCTAAAGCATGTTACCCAGTTTTATCCTTTGTTCCTCATTTCCACTTTTCAGTGAACCTCAAATGGAAGTTACACCTCCTCTCATCTAACTTCTACCCCTTACTGAAAACTTCTACCCTTTACTTGTTTCTTACTTTACTTAGTGTGTTACTTATATTTTAGACAACAATGTGCTTGTATTCCATTGTGTACATAGGGCCCATCTGAATGAAATGTTTAGCTATAATAATATTTTCTGCACTGCTGTAAGTGGAATTTCAGATTTTTTTTTATTAGCTGGAGTAAAGAAAAATAGAAAGGGAGAAGAGGAAAAAAGCACTTAAGGTTTTGATGTTTAAACTATGTTGAGAATCAGGGTCAAGTTTTTCTAGATTATAGACTCTTGGAGATGGAGTAGACTGACTTGGTTGTTCTTTATCCATTGTGTAATAATTTAAAGCCTGTCACCTAATAAGCACTCTGTAAATATTTGTGTAAATAAATGACCAAAATGCTAATGATGATCTTTCCAAGAAAAGTTAAGTAGGACTTTTTATAGTATTATCCTTGAGAAAAAGTTCATTTAAGCAATAAAATATTATGAAATTTTTCATACCCTTTCTCACATTTAGAATATACTACTGGGTGGCCTTTGTATTATTTTATTTATATTTATGAGGTTACAATTTTAAATATCCCTACTTAATTGTTTGATACCTAAGCCTTGTAGGTATTCCTACATGTATCTAGAAGCATTTCCAACCGTTAACATTTATTTTGAAAGTCCCTGTGAAGATTTAGTCAATTTTATTTTTAATTTCATGCTTAGAGTATTTAAGTGAGTAGTTGAAATAAATCTGGAAGGCAAACATAAATATACCCAACAATATTTTATTAATTTACTTTAGTGAGAATATACCCAAATAATTCAGGATCTTTAGAATACTAAATTCTAGCAGAAACTTCACAGTTTACTCTAAAGAATCCATTAAACTTGGATGGAATTTGTATTTCAATAGAAATGCTTTTTTAAAAGTAGATCATTTGACTCCCCATTCTCTTTTTTCCAACTACGTATAAACAGAGTAAACACAAATAAATAAGTAGGCTTTTTTGTTTGTTTTTTGGGTAAATAATCGAAATTCTTAATCTGTCAGAATGAATTCATGTGATATTTTCAGTAAGGGGTAGAAGTTAG
The DNA here is from genome assembly GCF_030020395.1 of Manis pentadactyla. Lineage (NCBI taxonomy): Eukaryota > Metazoa > Chordata > Mammalia > Pholidota > Manidae > Manis > Manis pentadactyla. The sequence goes on along the minus strand of NC_080023.1, from coordinate 59,920,187 downwards.
ATGAGAGGAAGTGTAACTTTCATTTGAGGTTCATTGAAAAGTGGAAATGAGGAACTAGGGATAAAACTGGATAACGTGTTTTAGAGCTGATGCTAAATTCTGATCTTTGTTTCTTAATAGATTTGTATCATTAATACTTAAATTTGTATGGAAGCATGCAGTCTCATTCAGAGTGTAAATTAGTTCATCTTTTTGAGGGGATAGTTTGGTAACATAACAGTGTAAATACATTTACCTATCAAGAAATTTATCACAGTTTTATTTAGGCATGGGCAGAGTATGTGTGCTCTTTCACTGGGCGTTATCATTTGCAGTATTATAAAACGTTAGAAAGAGAACTAATATCCATCAATAGAAACTAATTAAATATAGTACAGTTCATCAGTGAAATTTTGAGCAGCTGTCAAATTCAAAGAGGTAGATTTATATGTGCTAATTATCATGTATTAAATTTTAAAAATCGGAGTGCAGAAATGTATGCATATAAAAAATAATCTAGGACTAAAATGTGCTTCATATATGTAGTTTTAGAAGGATACAGTTAACTAGCTGTGCTTTTTAGAAGTTGGTGAAAGTAAGTGTTGTATGTGAATGTTTTCCATATATGTATGTTACTTCATAGATAAAAAACATAGTTAAAAATAAAAGCAAGTAAACTGTGGTGGTAATGAAAAGAATATTCTTGTGCTGCCTTCTTAGACATACATCTAAAACCCTCAGTCATATAATGGAATGGTTCATTTAAAAGAAATGAAAGGTTAAATCATGATGATGATGTTATTAATACTGTATTTACTTTAAGAAATTTGACCAGATTTTATTAATCTTTTAATTTAAATTCTATTTAACTCAAATAGCTGTATCTCACTTATGTTTGTTTTAGTCTATTTCACACTTGGGTTTTGTACCTCTGCTAAAATATATAACAGAGTAGAAAAAGAAAAATAGAGATATTATAAAGTAATGACTACATTTCATACATTTTTGAGAGGGGAAGTTTTGATACTGTTTTTCTAGTAGTTTGTTTTTGTGTAAGTAGGTGAAATAATTATCCTACCACCAATTATCTGTCCTTGTTTTGTTTGAAAGCATGGATTTTGAAAACTCTTGCCCTTCCCTAAATAGAAGAAAATATTTGATGGTAACAAAACTCCTTTACAAGGAATTTTTATTTAAAAAGTCTTATGTGAGAAAACAAGTACCAAGAAAATCTTAAATCATACAAAATAGTGTTGCTTGCATGTAACACACTTGTGTGTGTCTGTGTCTGTATATTTGATTTTCTTGTTCCTTGTTCAAAGAAGCAAGTGCTAGTGCTGGTCCTAAATAAAATTGTAAGTTTAGGAGATCCCTTCATCTAATCTTGGTATTTATTGACCTTCTTCTGTCCTTTTTGGTGAGAGAGGCTTTTCTTTTTCTGGTCACTTGGACATTTTAATCATTTTCTTTAGTTATTTATCATGTTGGTATATATTTGCCTAACTCTTAGTATGTCCACTGCTATTTATACTTTAATGCTTTTGTCATTGGCAAAAATGAAAGACCTTGTGCTGTTGAAATAGGAAAACAGTTTTTCTGCCTACAAAATTAGGTTGAACTAGAAGGAAGGTGATTCACTTCTATAATGTAGAGTCTTAAGATAGATGTATATGAATCTCCTTTCACACCGTTTTGCACAGATTATCCTGTGGTATGGCATAGGCTATCATATTAACAAAAAGGACCAGAAAATAAAATGATGAGAAAAATAATTATTTTGCTATAGTAACAAAGAATTACAGAAATTCTGATACAGTTTATATTAAATATTTTTAAGATCTTATTTCAGTAACCTAAAGATAGTAGTCACAGACCAAATTTTTTTTGTCATCAGATATTATTCCTAGTGGTAGCCATAAATTAAAAGAGATTGTATTACAGGGTATCAAACAATTCCTTTATTCATGCATTTGTTATTTCATCAACAAATACTTAAGTGTCTGCCTTATTGCAGAGACTGGGGGCCCTGGGTATACATTGATGAACAAAGTGTTAACTGCTTTCATCAGACTTCTGATCTGTAAGGGACAGAGATGATAAATATACATAATTCTGAAGGAGAAAGCATATCACATATTTATTACTAAAAACTTAACAGTAAATGTCAGAAAACATAAGCACTCCATAATCCTAGAACAGAAGGGAAGGAAAGAGTGAATGGTTTGGTTGACTTGAGCCTTAGGGGGAGCTGATACCTTGTCTAAGTTGGAAAGCCTGTCCTTGGCTTCAACATAAAGATTCTTTGAACTCAAATCTATCTTGGCTTGCTTATGTTGGAGGAAAGTTTGAGAAAAAGAAACCTTGCTGGTAACTTCTCTTAATCTGAGGTTGAAGCAGTTTATTTCAAGCATGGGAAGAATTGACCTGTTAGGAAATAGAAGCCAGTTTGCTAGTTCCTCTTAAACTAGTTCTTAACAATGGAAATTATTTTGTTTGAGGAGCCTCCAAATGCCAGGCATACCCATACATAAATGTAAGCACTATATATGAACTGAGAAAACATTATTTTAAATAATCATTTGTTTTTCATTAATTTCACACAGTGTTTGGAGTCAGACTGTTCTTGTTTTGAATCCCAATTCTGCTGTATAACTGTACACTCTCTGAGACATGATTTCTTCATTTGTGAAATGAGGATAATATCACTTGGAGGAAATAGAGTAGATGATACAGAGGATGTACTCTGGAGCAACTACCTGGGTTCAAATTGTAGCTCCTCAATTTAGTTAGTTTAGTTGGGAATAAGTTAGGCAAGTTTCTTAACCTCTCTTTGCCTCAGTTTCCACATATGTAGAATGGAGTTAATAGTGCCTACCTTTGTTAGGATTATTGTGAGAATTATATGAGTTAATATATACAATGCATTTAAAATGGCATATAGTAAGCACAGTGTAATTATTGTTATTACTTTAAGTTGTTATCACTTAGCAGGGTTATTGTGAGGGTTAAATAACATGTTTATTAAAAAAACAACTGTATTGCTGAACACAGTAAAGGTAAAATGTCAGAAACTGAGTAATACATACTTTCTCTCTTTGAATCTTCATATAAACCTAAGAGAAATTGTATGTCTTGCTGACTATACCTACAACAGTTTCTGATATACAATAGATATTTCATGTTGGATGAATGTTACCCATTTTACAGATTGATAAACGGAGGCCCAAGAGAACTACAAAATCTCCACTAAAACATGACATCATTTTGAAGAGACATTACTTGCAATATCATTCATACCATCACTCTTCTCAACTTAGATAGATTTGGCTGTATGTGTTAATAACTCCCTCGTCTAATTTTTTCCTTACTTTTTCCTTTCTTTTTAACAATTCATTTTATTTAGGAGAATTTGGATTGAAGACTGTTCAATTTAAAATTATAGATTGTTAATCTGCACATTGAAGGATCTCATCAAGTTCAGTTTGTATGGCAGTTTGACAAGTGTAGGGTTTTTTTTTTTCAATGCCACAGAACATAAAGCATTGTTCCTTTCTCATTGTATTTTCCATATTCCAGATTACATAAGGAAGAAATTGACAAAATAACAAATTATACTAAACTGAGGATATCATATGAATTGGCTATCATATGGATACATATGAATTGGCTCTACTGTCAGTCACCACTTTATTTGCTATTAATTAGTGATCCAGATACAGTGTTTCTGAATTCATTTATCTGAAATATTTTAGTCACTTTTATTTATGAGTAGGGGCGGGGTAGGGAAAAGCCATTTCTTTGGTTAGTTGATAAAGTTATAGGCATTCCTAGAAAATGAATTTAACCATAGTGTGTTACGTCTTGCTTCAGCAATCGTAAATCAATTAAATATTAATCTTATTCTCTTAGGTATCACAGATTAGTTTACCGAAAACCAGGTTACCATAAAGAACTACATTAGGATAATTATTTTTGACACCCTCAAGTTAACACCTGTAATGTATATGTATATAATGAATTTTGCCCAATGTAACAAATGCCTAATTTGTATTACCTTGCCTTCTCCTTTTCTTAATAGTCATTACTTACCAGAAGGCTTTAGTAAGGATAAATTGCTATGTAATTTCACTTCAGCCTTTTTTATTCAAGCAGGAAGCCGGATGTGTTTAAATAGCTTTTCTAAAAGAGGTAATTAATTCTTTTTTGAATTTTTAGGATTTTAAAATTTGAAATGGTGAAATAAGAGACTGTCTGTTTTGTCTGCTGAACTTACATGACGGAAGTTTGCTTTAGAATAGAGCTTCTGTATCTTTAAAAAATACACAGTGAGTCACCCCCTGCTCTTTTGGTAGATGCCTGGCTAGTGAACAGCTAAGCTGCTTTAGGCATGTAATAGAACATTCCATTTCCTGTTCCCTTGCTGACACAGAGGAGTGTTCCTGCTGGCAATGATCTAATCATAGTGCAGTAAGAAACATGGCAGTTTGATAAAACATGGTGGAGACAGCGGCTGAAATGGAAGCATATGTTCTAGAAGACATTCTTGAGGTAGGGTTAGGTTTGTAAATGAAATGAAAGTTGAAATCTGAACAAAGAAATCTTACCTGCCGGAATTATTTTACAGATGAATAGATTAGAGAAGAGAGCAAAGAGAGGCTGAGCATAAAAGCAGATACAGTCAGACCTTATTCTGTGTGAGAATGTGGCAGTCTGATTCACATGATTACTAAACAAGTCTAGAATTATTTTGTTTAAACTTCATGTTTCATAATTTGTAGATATGTTTGATAGGAAATAAAAGAAAGGGCCTTGGAAAGGCCTTGGTGCTACTGGTGACCTTTAGATTAACTCATTAGAAGGTTGGGTCTGCAAAGCAGCTTTGAGTAGGTTTAGTATTGCATGTCTTAGAATTCATTTACATATTTAAGCCCAAAGCTCTGCTTGCAGTGAAGTTTCTAGGTAAAATTAAGCATATATATCAGTCTGATTGCTTAATTTAGCTGGCACACTCTGGTTCTTGGTTTTTCATGTGACTTTGATTATTATAAAATAAATTATTAAATTAAAAATTAAAAGACCCTAAAATTTAAGGCAGTAATGCTTGACAACTCACAATAAAAATCTGCATTTTGAGTCATGAGTATTTTAAATTATATCTTCTTTTTATTTTTCCTGGTTGTATCAGTTTTTTAAGAACCTATCTGAATATAAATCAGCTCAAGGAAATAAATACATGTCAAAGTGAAACTATAATTGGTTTTGGCCTTGGTTGTAGTATATTATCAGACATTTGTATTTATAGTTACAGATATTTAAATCCCATTTTCTTATCTGTGGGGCTGTAGGGTTTTCTCCCCTCTTATTAAGAAAAAACTGGCTAATTCAGATAAAGAGGCTTTATGATGGTAAGTAGTATTCTTAATACTTAGATTGTTAAGACAATTTATTAAATATTTCATTATCTTGAAGAGATTTTTATTAGGGGGAGAGGGCTTGGGAGAATAAACTGCAAAGGAAAGCTAGGTGGGGTTAGGAGAAAAAAGCCTATGCGCATTATAAAGTGCTGCATGATCAATGAGCATTTTCTGGAGTCCCTCAGTGTGTGCTTGGAGCTGACATTGCAGCAAGTCTCATGGTTGTTCTGCAGGATGAAAACCGATTCCATTGTATTATCTAGCTCCTTGCAGACACCTGCCAACATACTCTTTTCCCCTTTCCTGAGAGCTTATTGTCTAAGTTGAATACTCTGGTTAATTTCCATTATTTTCCTCTTCTTTTTTTTTTTACTTTGATACTATTAGTGAGTTTCCTTAGAAATGGTGTGATGAATTATCTACTTAGAAACAGTGGTGTACATTTTCATCAAGGAACTTGAGTAATTAGGAGTGGTCACATGACTTTTTAGTGGTTCAGTTTAAATAAATCTGTAAAGTTCTAGTGCTACATTTTACTTTGCTTTTTTAAAATTTTGGATTTTAAAGAAGTGTGCTTTATAGATTTTATAAGTTCTGTTTGACCTTTGGACATTTTATATATATACATATATATATATATATATATACATATATGTATATATAAATAAGTATATAACAGATTTTAGAAGTCTTGTTTATTTCCTGGAAAACCTATTTGAGCATTTTGTGCCCTAAGTACAGGTTTTTCTAATATTATCTTAAAGACTGGATTTTCATTATTGCCACTAAAATTGTTTAATGTCATGTTAAGATTTTAACATTACCTAATTTGATCATTTGTTACTAGTTATTAAATAAACTAATTTTAATTGTTCTAATTTCAGTCTCTCTTAATTTGGTTCCTATATACCTGTTACATTAAACTATGCTAGTGAGTAGTTCTCTTTCTTTAATATTGTTTGATTTAACTGACTATTTGTCAATAATTCACAGACTAGATGTGATATTTTTCCAAGTAATAATAAAACATACTTCTTTTCCAAAATTATAAGTACTTATAATGACCTAATACAAAAATAAAAGTTCAAGGAAAATAAGCTTGCTAACTTCCTGAAGCAAAATGTACCATTTTCTAAGATAACTTCATGTTGCAAGAGAATAAATACGTATTACACAAGCTTTCCAGAAAAATATTTTTGCTTTTTTAAAAGGTTACTGCCTTGTATAAATGTTCAATAATGAATAGTGAAGTTCATCTACATACCACAGTGACAATTTTATTATTGTACCTAATATTGAGCTGTTTAAAGTTTGTCATAATTTTCATCTTTGTGACTTTATATACTGAGCATCTGGAATTTTATGTAGATTTCTAGTTTTTTACATTAAACATTGTACCCTTTCTGTTTTTTCTGTCTTTTTGAGTGTAACTTGGTCCTTTGAATCATAAATTTGTGAAGGTGTTTTTAGTAAATGTTAGTAAAAAGAAAACAAAATCAGTATCATCAGTGAATATAGAAGAGATTAATTCTCATAATGCTATAGTTTACCTTTTAAATTGTGATTATTTTATACACCCCACATGTATTTAACTTGAATCTTTAGATGATACTCAAAATCTTTAGTAAAATACTACGTTTCTAATACCTAAAACTGGAAAGGTTGATTTTAACGTATCACTGCTTCTCAGCTATCCAACTATTGGATTAAATACAGTAACTTGCTTTTTTTAATTATCCAAATAATCCAGTCAGTAATTTTCTTCTTCAAACCAGAGTAGCCAAAATTGTTTGTTCCTTTTGCCCATTTTATTACTCAGGAAATTTGCAAATATAGGTGATAGAAAAGGACTGGGAAACTATATAAATATGTCTTATGTTACTTATGTTAGTTTTGCTAAGATATGGTTATAATTTTAGAATATTAATGCTTTTCCTGTAAGTTGAATATAAGAATGGATCTTAGTACTTAGATCAATAAGAAGAAAAAGTCCTCTAAACTTTTTTGGGGTATATTCCAAGTTTGTGTGTATGATGAAATACTATGTATATATGTATACATGCATGTATATAAAACGAAGCTGTTTTATACAAAAACATGAAACAGGTCATTTCAGAAACTTAATTACCATATATTCTAGTTTTATTATTTATAATTGAACCCATTTTAGTAGTTTTCAGTAAGAATTGTTTTAGAAATGAGAAATTCAGATAAGTCCATCTTTTAATTTTAATTAAATTCAAAATGATTTTTTCAGGGCATAACATTTAACATATTTTTGCTTTAACAAAGTAACTATTTTATGATAATAAAAATAGTTACAGTGTCAAGTATGACAGCTCTCGTGCCCATTGTTGTTCTTTTGTCAAAGCCAGGGTTTCTAAGAAGTTCATCTGTACTTGATTTTACATGTTTTAATACATAAACAAAAAGCCCCAAATCTCTGTGGTTGTTACCTAGAGATATAGAGGGGTTGAGGATTTGGCTGAATCCTTTAGGGTGGAGCTAAATTAAGGATCAAATTTAAACATAGTAAGTAGGTTTATTATGGAACCATTGCTTTCTCTATATTTATCTTCACATCAGAGGATTTTTTCTTTTTTTAAAAATAATACTGAAAGTTACTGTTCCTTTTGGTTTGTCAACATTATGGGCTAATGGTAAATAGTGCATTTTAGTTCAGACAGGAAAATACTTACTATTTATTTACCATAAAAATTACTTTTAGTAATGATAAATCTCCATGAAGTAGACTCTTTCATCAGATACTTTATTTCTTTTTTATTCCGTAAAATACATGGGCTTATGTAATGCACATCATTTCTATGTTATATCATCAAGTCTGTGGATTTCTAAAGTTCTGTATTTTAGTATAATCGTCGTAACATTTTTCACTAGGAAGAATTGGACTTACTTTCAGGGCATAAGCATAAGTTGATCGATCTAGAGACAGTAACTTTAGCTAAATATGTACATGATTTGAACTGATATAAATAACAGTTTCCATTCATGAAAAAGTTTTAGAAAAATTAGACATGCTGAGAAGATTGAATCTCATAATTTCCTCCAGTATTTATTGAGTACCTTTAAAATGTGCTAGGCAGATGAAATTAAATGAGATTAGTTTGGCTAATTTTTCTTTACAAAGCTTTAAGTTCATAGGACAAAATTTCTGACATTGATATTTAAACGTTCTTGAATTTGGGATGAATACAGATGTGTATTTCAATACTAATATTCTATCTCATTTGTTCATCCAAATAGTTTGAAACCTTTGTTTTCAGCATTCTAAATTTTCAGTAAGCAGTTATTTTCCTATATCTAAGCACCTTTATGTTACCTTTTTTTATGCTTATCATTTTAATTGTTATGTATGAATGTCAGTTTGTCTCCAAAATCACCTGGTTCCCATGTTCATCTTTTTGTCCTTAAAGGTTTTTCTATGACAATTTAAGTCAGTATATTGTATATATGTATATATATAATAATGCACACTCATTTATATACTGACATACACTCTACATACACACATTCATGTCCCTGCTATTTTATGCGTTATGAATAATCTTATTTGGAAGTCAAGGTTATCTTGGAGGGTCATAAATTGTAACACTGCTTTCACACACGATTGGTGGGGAAATGCATCGTAGAGTAGCTTAAAGACATACTTAATTTAAATAATCCCTAAAAAGAACACTGGTGTTTTAGTGGAATAAGAAGGCTCCAACAGTTTGCAAAAAGATAGTACAACTAGAAGTATGTGAACTAATCTATTTCTCTCATATGAGATTAAAAACAGAATTGTCCAAATGCCACTGGTTCCATGTTAATCCATCTTAGTTCAGTAGTTAATGGACACTGTGGAGTGTGAATTAGGAAAGGGCTACATCATGTATTAACTGCATGTACATGCAACAGCATTGGCACTTTGTTGGTTCTGAATTGTTAGGAAGCTCTTGTTTGGACATTTGACTGAAGAACTCAGTCTTATATGTCTTCCACATTTGCCAAGAAAAGCCTTTCATGTCGTGTTTTTATAAATGTTAAATGTCTGAGATAACTTTTGGTTTAATGAGTGTTAGATTAATATTGGCCATTAATATTTGGTCTTGAATGGAGTCAGGCTTCTAACTAGTTGGCTATATATGGATATATGTTGTACATAGGATGCTCACATAGTTTTATGGTGGTGGTAGTAATTGAGCACGTTAGTTACTATTTATTGAAAATTTAAGTTATTATGCAGAGGGGCTGTGCCAAGTGCTTCACAAGCATTGTTTTATTTAATCCTTTAAATGACTCTATGAAGAGGTAGGTATCTATTTCCTAGAATGTTTATAAGGCATAAATGAGATAATCTGTGTAAACATTCAGCACAGCACTTAGCACATAGCTAATATTCAACAACTATTTTTAAAAACAGCTCATATACAATTTTATGCTAAAAAGTATCACACTCATTTGTCAGGCCATGAAAATTTTAGCCTAAAAATGATTAAATCAGTAGTTATCAAAGGTTTCAGAACTCTTACATGCTTAAAAATTGAGGACTCAAAGAGTTTTTATTATGTGAGTTCTGTTTATCAATAATTATGTTAGAAATTGAAATTCAGAAAATTTAAAAATATTTATATTGTTCATTTAAAAAAAACTACTAAATCCATTACATGTTAACATAGTTAAAATAGCTATTTTCAAAAAAAAAAAAAAGGCTTTGAGGAATGGCACTGTTTTACATTTATACAAATACCTTTAAAGTCTGGCTTAGTAGCAGATAACCAGACTCACATATCTGCTTTTATATTCAGTCTGTTGCAGTACATTATTTGGAGGACACCTAAGAAGAAAATATGGTTTCTAAGAGAAAAAAGGGAAGAATGTTTTAATAACTCTGTCAGATAATGTGAATATTCTTTGATACCACTCCTGAAACTACAAATATGATGTTTCCTAGAGGTTAGTTGCAGTGTGGGACTCTGAAGCATTATTAATGGCTTTCTCTACATTTTGTTAGATTAAAATCCACAGGTTTGTTGTATATTTTGAATGGATTCTTTTACCCGTACCTGATTTTGTAACATCATACATAGGTAATTTGAAAAATGAACATTGAAGTATTTACTGACTTCCAAATACTGCTACATTCTATTCTACAGTGCTAAAAAAAAAAAAATCGAAACATTTCCTAATATCACCACTGGTTTTTTTTAGAAAACTGAGAAGCTGTCACATTCACATTGTCAGATAAAAGTTTTCCAAAATTCTAATTTTGCTTGAAAGCTCGAATTTATCACTGATGACAAAGAAACTGATTTATTTTCCTTGAAGTGACAGGCTCACTTCATTTGTTTTCAAGAAAATATATGCTAACTAAGTCTGAATAACTAGTATGTCTTAAGTAAAAACAGTGTTCATGATAAAAACCTACTGGTTTAACTCACATTTATGGAAGTTGTACAGAGGTAACTACTGTACTCAGGTATGCAACAGAATGTTTTCTGTTTTGTCTCAAAGAATATTAAAAAGTCATACTCAAGGTTGAAAATTTAAAAATTAATACTTTCACTGTTTCATAATGGAAGTGGCCTTCCTTTTCCCCGCTTTTTCCTTTTAATTCTGAGTATATAGCAGAGAATATGTTGATTGGTACCTTGGCCTTGATTTTTGTTAAGGGGCCAGCAGTTTTACCCACCATTACTTTTGCATCATCAGTGTGAATGTCAACAAAGTGAAACAGGCAAATAACATCTTAGTATTATAGAAATAGTTTTGACTTCACAGACCCTCTGAAAGTGTCGTGGGGATCCCTATGGGTCCTGTGGACCACACTTGAATAACTTTCTTTTGCTATTTTATCAGGTTTCTTAATTCATCTTAAGAAGTGGGAAAAATTTTGTGTTGTAATTTGAAAATTGTTTTAAAATTAAGTCCTGGATTCGTTATCAGAATTAATGAAAAAGGAGTTTGAGTATCCTGAATGACATAGTGTGTGAAAGGAGAAGCTAGAAATAAGTAGAAAGTCATTTTGCTTGTAGAGTAACATTAAGTAATAACAGTTTGATTTTGATAGAGAATAAATACTGAAATGGGTTTGTAAATTCTATCAAGTGTCTTAATGTTACAATTCTACTGAATGATTAGGAAAGGAGTTCATAAATTATTTTAAATACTCATTTTTTAGCAAGTGAGATAAATACATGAAATATTTGTTAAATTTGAATATTTTTCATTTTAAAGGCTATAGGCTTCTTTTCTATATCCTATCACAGTTGCCAGCTGGTTTTCATCCAGTCAAGAGAAATTCTTTCTCTGAGACTAAGAACTGAGAAGTTCTTTTTTTATATTGCCTATGAAAATGAAAAACGAGATTCAGATAATATATATCTTGGTTATCCAAAGACTAAGCTGATAGTTCAAATTCCTTTTTTCAGTAGCATAACTAAGTCATTTTAAAATTACTTTAAACCTTCCTCTTTTATTTATATTTATATATACTATATTTTTGTAACAATTTAATTTAGAAATTGGCATTAAAATCATGTGTTCCCATAGGAAAAGAAAAATGTCAGTAACATCTACACATCTGTCTTTCCACTTCTTAGATGCAAACTCTTCTCCCCACCTGCAAATTCCAAGGGACTGTTGGGATGAGGAACAGTGTTGAGAAAGAGTTAAAAACTGCTTGTTGGTGTTCTGTGCTATCTGAATTGTTTAGTCTCTGGTGTTTTATTATCTAGCCTTTTTGAGTTTTGATACCTGTTGCATACTTCCTTTTGATTTCTTTGTCCTGCTACAGAGTGTCTAGTTTCTAATCCTCTATGTGGCTGGATACCATGGCCTGCCTAACTCCTTCATTTTACAAAGACCCTTCTTACTTGCTGACCTTCTCATACATCTAACTACTGTTTATTCCTAGCTAGCTCCAATCTTGAATTTGTCCTGTTCCCATGTCCCTAGTCCTTGTCACGTGTTCTGCATTTGTAATTTATGTCCTGTCATCATAATAAAGACCTATGTATATTTGTGTTAACTGTTTAAGCTAGGTTGAAAAAGTTTCTAAATTCTTGTTTCATAAGAGAATACTTGTTAAGATTAAAAAAAAAAAGTCCTGGTGTTTAAGTGTTTACACATATTGGAAAGATTTCCTTTTTCATATTTTGTCACATTTGTACAATGCTTTGTTATCTTTTCAAAGTATCTTTCTCAGTTTCTCTTACTAGTTTTGTTGGTGAAAAAGTAAATGGAGATTTAAGTGGATAGAAAGAAAGGTGATCTCTCCTATAAAACTATTCGTTTAAAGAACAAAAATACTAAAACTCTGCCTTTTAAAAAAATCATGGCAGGTAGATCATAATTTTATAATATTTTATGAATTACAAAGTATGTCTTTTATAAATTTTATAGTTAAGAATGCTGAATTACGTTGACATTGATTTTTAAGTATTAAAAAGATTATATTTAATGGTCTTCCTTTTTCATCGTCGAGTTTATAGTATTATATAATTTTTTTATGAATAGTTTTATTCTTGATGTCTTCAGTGACTTAGCTTTGTATCTTGAGCACAGTAAATACTTGTTTTTAATTTTCATTTGAGATATTCTTGTATCGTGAAGGAATTATCTTCCCGTTTTTTTCCCTGGGGAAGTTCTTTGAACTTTTAATTAGCTTTGGTTAGGTGTGTACATAGAATGAGGTAGGATACTAAAAGTTACTCATATTACTCAAATTAACAACCCAGGTGGTAGCTTTAAGGTTTGTCATCTTTGCATGTTATTTGAAATAAGTATTTTTTTTATTTTTGCTTTTCTTAATCTCTAAAGTTAATTTGTACCATATAATTTCTCTAAGATCCCTTTTAGACATAAAAATCTATAACTATTTCTTAAGGTAGCGACCTCAGGAACTTCTAAACAAAATGAGATAATGGTGTGTATCTCCCATATATTTTGTAAGTTTTATAACATGTTTTACTGTTATTTCACATTTAAGAATCAAATCCAAGCTCTGTGTTGTACCTGAACAGTCTATTATTTGACTTCCTTTACACACTGAACTTTATCTTTACCATATTTAATCTGAACTGTTTGTTTTTATATTGTATTCTTACTCTGTTACTGCTCATTGTTCACCATATATTCATTATTCAAAGTTCTACTCCTTCCCTGTGTTTTTTTTCTTTAGTCTTCCTTTCAAGTTCATTATCTCCCACGGTTTTCTACTCTTAAGAAGTAATGCAAGACTGCATACACTTAAAATATTTTATGGTCTCTATTATGTCCTTGATTAAATAGTAAATTCTTTAATATGGGTGCCTTGGCTTTCTAAATTAAAAAGAAATACTTACGTATTTATGTGAAAGATACTGCATCCCACAAAAGAATTTGAAATAACTTACAAGAGTATAAGCTCTAAAAAATAAAAATACAAAAGGCAGAATTAGTATATTAAGGGCAGAAGTAAAAGTAGTATACAGAAATGCATATGCAATATGGGATTGGTAAGCTTAGATAAAATTAATTAGCAGTAAGAGGCAAATTAGAAACTTAATGGGTTTTGAGGTTTGTATTGTCCGTAAGCTCCATAGGCATACTCAACTAGCTAGAGAACTGAAGTATTTTATTAAATTTAGATTCCAAAAGAAATTTCTCCTTGGACACCTAGAAAGGAGGTACTGCATGTTGTAGTGAATAACTTCTTCATTCCAAAGATAAGCAAGCTTTATATTGTTTCTACAGAAAGTAAGCCAAGGATTTACTGATAAAATGCATTTGGATTTAAAAATATAATAATGTATCCTGAGTACTCAGTTTTCTGATGGTCTGGTTTGTTTCAAGGAGAAACTTGAGACCATTCAGAGCAAAGGTTGCAAGCTAGTGACTTCTTAGCTGAATAAGACTTAGAAATGTGTTTTATATAGCTGGCATAATATTGACCCACATAATGATCATTTATTTACATTTCCTTTAATTTCTCTCGGCACTGTTATTCAAATCCCTATTCAAATCTTGCAAATATTTTGTTAAATTTGTCCTGTAGGGGAGGAAAAACTTTTTAGTATCCTCTTAAGCTTATTTGCTGGGGACTGCAAATTAAACTGATAAAAGCAATTAACAGGAGAAATTTACACATGGATGCGGGGCCTCAGTAGAAAAGAAGTGGAACCCAAAGAAGAGGTAAGGCTTCTCTCACATTTTAACAAAAAACAATAAATTGTGAAGTGAGTAGCCAAAGGAAATAGGATTTGGGTTTGTAGGAGTAGTAAATTAAGGTAAATAAATGGGAAAACAAACGGTAGTAGATAAGGGTTATTTATTAAGGTTTCTTATACAGACTGAAGTCAGAGCCATCCCCAGTGGTAAGAGCCATCTCCTATGATGAAGAGTCTTTTTCCTCTTCCTCGTACTGGAGAGGGCAGGAAGGAAAACATCACAAAGGGAAATTTATGCTCTGCTTTTACACAGAAAGGGGAAGGACATAGAGTTCCTCCTGCGTCTGTTGTTTCTCAGTTGCCTTCAGTCAAAATAATCTTTATGCAGCAAGTGGCATATTTTGGGGTGGCATATGCTAATCTCCTTTCTCCTCTAATGTTTTATAGTTTTTTTAATTGTTATAAATTTCAATCTTTTTATTTTTGCATTTGTTTGTTACTTATATATAGGAGTGCAGTGGATATCTCTACAATGATCTTGAATCCTATAGGCTTGCTAAATTCACTTAGTTCTATTTTGTTCTGTCATGTTTTGTTTTTGCCTGATTTTTAGGGTTTTATACATACATGGTCATCTATACAAATAAAGTCAGTTTTTCTCCTCTTACTTCCATCTATATGCCTTTAATTCTTTATTTCTTGCCTTATTGTACTAGGTATAACCTTCAGTAAAATGTTGAAAAGCATTGAGTACCTGTGGACAGCCATGTCTTATTCCTGATCTTTGAGGAGAATGTATTCAGTCTTTTGCCATTGAATGTGATGTTATCTCTAGTTGCTTCTTGATTCCTTTATTTGGTTGAAATATTCCTGTCCCTAGTTTGCTAATAATTTTTATCATCACAGGGTATAGAATTGTCAGGTCCTTTTATCTGTGTCTTTTGAGATGATTTTCCTTGTTTATTCTCTTACTATAAATTATGTTGATTGACTTTTGGATTTTAAACCAACTTTGTATTCCTGGGATAAATAAACTTCTTTGCTTACGATACATGCATGGCCCTATTTGAGGCTGAATTTGGTTTACTAACATCTTGTTAAGAATTATTGTTCTTCGCAAGGCATACTGATTCTTAGTTTTCTTTTCTTGTAAAACCTTTAACCATTTCTTTTGTGTGTGTCATAGAAATGTTTGCCTCATAAACTGATTGGGAGTGTATCTTTCTCTTCTATTTTCTGAAAGCTTGGGGACACTTGAATGTTTGAATCAAGCAGGGTAACCATCTGCACCTATTGTTTTGTTTGTGGAAAGATTTTCACTTAAAAATTCAGTTTCTTTTATAGACATTAAGCTATTTATCCTGTCTGTCAGTTTTGATGATTTTAAGTCTTGTAAGGAAATGGTTTCAGTCTTAGTTGTTGAATTAACAATGGTTCATAATAGTTCTATACTCTTTCAATGGTGGTAGGATCTGTAATATCCTTCAATCCTGATACTGGTTATTTGCATTTTTCTCTGTTTCTTGTATGGCCTAATATTAAGTTTATCAATTTTTGATAAACTTTAAGTTGATTTTTATTTCATGTCATCAATTTTTCTATGTTTTGTTCATTTTCTGTGTCATTGATTTCTATTCATATATTTCCTCCCTTCCTCTTTGGTTTTAATTGGTTCTTATTGTAGTCTCTATAAGTGGAAGCTTAAATATGTTTCTAACATTCCATCTTTTCTGTGCTGTATTAAAAGCTATAAATTTGTATGTACTGCAGTAAATACATACCACAAATTTTGGTGTTTTATTTTTGTAATCATTTAGTCCTAAATGTTTTGTAATTTACCTTATGTCTTTCTCTGACTAATTCTGCCTTTCTCACCTGGGGTTTCATGGGAGAATTAAGCTCTAATCCATAAGACCTCTTTTATTCTCTTGCACATGTAGAATTGCACTGTTTATATACCATCTTGGGGAGAGTTGAGAAAATAGTCACTCAAATCATTTTTGGTCATCTTTGATTCAGATGAGGAATTCTTTTTGAGAATGTTTCTATGGATTGCTTAAAAGTAGCTTATTTAATTTCTAATATGTTGGGATGTTACAGGTTTCCAACTTAATTACAGGTAGTCAGGGAGTATACTGTACTCTGATTTTGGTTATTTTGCATTAAACTTGTTTTATAGTTGAAAATATGATCCATTTTGGTAAATGTTTTATGCACAGTTAAGAGAATATGTTCTCTAGTGCTAGGGTGAGTGTTTCATAAATGTCAGTTAGATTACATTAGTTAATAATGTTCAAATCTTTTATATCCTTTCTACCTGTTCTATCAATTACTGTAAGTTTTGAAATCTTCAGTTATAATTGTGGAGACGCTCATTTTTTTGTTTGGTCAGTTAGTTTTTGCTTCATGTATTTTGGAACTCTGTTATAAGGCACATAAATATTTAGGATTATTGTATCTTCTTGCTAAATTGATCCTTTTATGTAATTAAATGTCCCTTTTTTATTAGTCTTCCTTGTTTTGTCTGGATTCTGCTTTGTCTGATAATAATAATTTTTCTACCAGTGAAAACTACTAATGTTTTCATGATATGTCTTTCTCCATCATTTTAACATCTCTGTCTTTATATTTAAAGTATTCATAGACAGGGTATAGTTAGCTCTTGCCTTTTATCTAGACTGTCAATCTCTGCCTTTTAGTTGGTGTATTTGGTCCATTTTCACTTAGTGTAATTAGCAATATTTTATGTTTGAGTCTTCTATCTAATTGTTTTCTGTTTGTCCCATTTGTTATTACTCCTTTTTTAATTTTATGACTTTACTTGATTATTTTTGTATTTCATTTTATTACCTCTGTTGCTTTATTACTTCTTCTTATTTTGGGGGTGGTTGTTTTGGAGTTTGCAATATACATGTTTTAACTTACAGCTACCTTCACCTAATAATATAACCCTTTGCATATAATATTAGGAACCTTACACCATTATATTTCTCCTCTTATGTCTCTATGGGATTATTGTCATATATTTTATCTCTATGTATATTATGAATCTCCAGAATAGATTATTATTTATAGATATTTTCTTAAATGAGGAAAAGAAAGATACCTATTTTTATATCATTTCTAGTATTTTTCATTACTTTGTGTGAATCCAGTTTCATGAAGTATCTACTTAAAAAATTTCCTTTAATGCTTTTTATAGTGCAGGTCTGCTGATGACAAATTGTCTTGGGTTTTGTCTCCAAATGTCTGTTTCCCCTTATGTTTGAAGTATACTTTGCTACACTTTTCTTGGTTGAGATGTTTTTCTTTCAGTATTTAAAAAGTGTCTTTCTTTTGTTTTCTGTTTTCCATTCTTTCTCATGACAAGTAAGCAATCATTCTTTATTCCGTTGTACATAATGGTTTTTTCCTGTGCTTTCTAAGATTTTTTTTTAATTATTGATTTGCAGTAGTTTTATTGTGACTTGCCTTGGGATAGTTCTCTTTCAATTTAACCTGCTTGAATTTGTTGAGCTTATTAGATTTAAAAGTTTATATTTAGGTCTAATATTGAGACTTTCTAGGCATTATTTCTTCAAAAGTAGTTTCTGCCAACCTCCTCTATTCCTGGGATTCCAATTTACACACTATGTTATATCTTAAAAGTAACATTGCCACTGTGTTTTTTGTCTTTTTCCTCTTCATGCTTTAGTTTAGCTCATTTCAATTGCTGTGCCTTGGGTTCAGTGGTCCTTTCTTCGTCATTGTTAACCTTTGAAATTTTTATAGCGAATACTGTATTTTTCAACTGTGGAAATTCTACTTGAACTTTTATTTTTATAGATTTCATCTCTATTGTGTTCACACTTTTATTTTTATTGATTTCATCCCTTTATTTTTATTTCTTTGATTTTTTATTAAGGTACAATTGATATACACTCTTATGAAGGTTTCACATGAAAAAAATATGTGGTTACTACATTTACCCGTATTATCAAGTCCCCACCCATACCCCAATGCAGTCACTGTCCATCAGTACAGCAAGATGCCGCAGATTGACTATGTGCCTTCTCTGGTACACTATTCTCCCTGATCCCCCACACCATGTGTACTAAACATAATACCCTTCAATCCCCTTCTCCCTCCCCACCCACACTTCCACACCCCTCCCCTTTGGTAACCACTAGTTCATTCTTGGAGTCTCTGAGTCTGCTGCCATTTTGTTCCTTCAGTTTTGCCTCATTGTTATACTCCACAAATGAGGGAAATCATTTGGCATTTGTCTTTCTCCACCTGGTTTATTTCACTGAGCATAATGTCCTCCAGCTCCATCAATGTTGTTGCATATGGTAGGATTTGTTTCTTATGGCTGAATAGTATTCCACTGTGTATATGTACAATATCTTCTTTATCCATTCATCTACTGATGGACACTTAGGTTGTTTCCATATCTTGGCTATTATAAAAAGTGCTGCCATAAACATAGGGGTGCATATGTCTTTTTGAATCTGAGAAGTTGTATTCTTTGGGTAAATTCCAAGGAGTGGGATTCCAGGGTCAAATGGTATTTCTATTTTTAGTTTTTTGAGGAACCTCCATTTTGCTTTCCACAATGGTTGAACTAGCTAACATTCCCACAAGCAGTGAGGGTTCCCCTTTCTCCGCATCCTTGCCAGCATTTGTTGTTCTTAGTCTTTTCGATGCTGGCCATCCTTACTGGTGTGAGGGGATATCTCATTGTGGTTTTAATTTGCATTTCCCTGATGATTAGTGATGTGGAGCATCTTTTCATATGTGTGTTGGTCATCTGAATTTCTTCTTTGGAGAACTGTCTCTTCATATCCTCTGCCCATTTGTTAATCAGGTTATTTGCTTTTTAGGTCTGAAGCATGTAAGTTCTTTATATATTTTGGATGTCAACCCCTTGTCGGATATGTCATTTACAAATATATTCTCCCATATTGTAGGATGCCTTTTTGTTCTGTTGATGGTGTCCTTTGCAGTACAGAAACTTTTTAGTTTGATGTAGTCCCATAACTTCATTTTTGCTTTTGTTTCCCTTGCTCGAGGAAATGCATTCAGGAAGAAGTTGCCCATGCTTCTATTCAGGAGATGTTTGCCTGTGTTGTCTTCTAAGAGTTTTATGGTTTCATGACTTACATTCAGGTCTTTGATCCATTTTGAGTTTACTTTTGTGTATGGGGTTAAACAGTAACCCAGTTTCATTCTCTTGCATGCAGCTGTCCAGTTTTGCCAACACCAGCTGTTGAAGAGGCTGTCATTTCCCCATTGTATGTCCATGATTCGTTTATTGTATATTAATTGACCATATATGGTTGGGTTTATATCAGGGCTCTCTAGTCTGTTCCAGTGGTCTGTTCTTGTGCCAGTACTGAATTGTCTTCATTACTGTGGCTTTGTAATAGAGCTTGAAGTTGGGGAGCATAATCTCCCCAACTTTATTCTTCCTTCTGAGGACTGCTTTGGCTATTCCAGGTCTTTTGTGGTTCCATATGAATTTTAGAATGATTTTCTCTACTTCGTTGAAAAATGCTGTTGGTATTTTGATAGAATTGCATTGATTCTGTAGATCGCTTTAGGTAAGATGGTCATTTTGACAATATTAATTCTTCCTATCCATGAGCACGGGATGTGTTTCCATTTATTGGTATCTTCTTTAATTTCTCTCATGAATGTCTTGTAGTTTTCAGACTATAGGTCTTTCACTTCCTTGATTAGGTTTATTCCTAGGTATTTTATTCTTTCTGATGTGATTGTGAATGGAATTGTTTTCCTGATTTCTCTCTCTGCTAGTTCATTTAGTGTATAGGAATGCTACAGATTTCTGTGTATTAATTTTGTATCCTGCAACTTTGCTGAATTCAGATATTAGATCTAGTAGTTTTGGAGTGGATTCTTTAGGGTTTTTTATGTACAATATCATGTCATCTGCAAACAGGGACAGTTTAACTTCTTCCTTGCCAATCTGAATGCCTTTTATTTCTTTGTGTTGTCTGATTGCCATGACTAGGACCTCCAGTACTATGTTGAATAGAAGTGGGGAAAGTGGGCATCCTTGTCTTGTTCCCAATCTTAAAGGAAAAGCTTTCAGCTTTTCGCTGTTAAGTATGATGTTGGCTGTGGGTTTGTCATATATGGCCTTTATTATGTTGAGGTACTTACCCTCTATACCCATTTTGTTGAGAGTATTATGAATGGATTTGAATTTTGTTAAATGCTTTTTCAGCATCTATGGAGATGATCATGTGGTTTTTGTCCTTTTTGTTGATGTGGTGGATGATGTTGATGGATTTTCGAATGTTCTACCATCCTTGCATCCCTGGAATAAATCCTACTTGATCATGATGGATGATCTTTTTGATGTATTTTTTTATTTGGTTTGCTAATATTTTGTTAAGTATTTTTGCAGCTGTGTTCATCAGAGATACTGGTCTGTAGTTTTCTTTTTTTGTAGTGTCTTTGCCTAGTTTTGGTATTAGAGTGATGCTGGCCTCATAGAATGAGGTTGGGAGTATTCCCTCCTTTGCTATTTTTTGGAAAACTTTACGGAGAATGGGTATTAGGTCTTCACTAAATGTTTGATAAAATTCAGCAGTGAAGCCATCTGGTCCAGGAGTTTTGTTCTTAGGTAGTTTTTTGATTACCAGTTCAATTTCATTGCTGGTAATTGGCCTGGTCAGATTTTCTCTTTCTTCCTTGGTCAGCCTTGGAAGGTTGTATTTTTCTAGAAAGTTGTCCATATCTTCTGCTTATCAAGTTTGTTAGCATTTAATTTTTCATAGTATTCTCTATATTCTTTGTATTTCTGTGGTGTCCATTGTGATTTTTCTTTCCCATTTCTGATTCTGTTTATGTGAGTAGACTCTTTTTTTCTTAATAAGTTTGGCTAGGGTTTTACCTGTTTTTTTTTTTTCTTCTCAAAAAAACAGCTCTTGCTTTCATTAATTCTATTGTTTTTTTCTTCTCAATTTTATTTATTTCTGCTCTAATCTTTATTGTGTCCCTCCTTGTACTGACTTTGGGCCTCATTTGTTCTTCTTTTTTAGTTTCGTTAATTGTGAGTTTAGACTGCTTGTGTGGGATTGTTCTTCTTTCCTGAGGTAGGCCTGTATTGCAATATACTTTCCTCTTAGCACGGCCTTGGCTGCATCCCACAGATTTTCTGGTATTGAATTATTTTTGTCATTTGTCTCCATATATTGCTTGACCTCTGTTTTTATTTGGTCATTGGTCCATTGGTTATTTATGAGCATGTTGTGAAGCCTCCATGTGTTTGTGTGGTTTTTCATTTTCTTTGCATAATTTATTTCTAGTTTCACACCTTTGTGGTCTGAGAAACTAGTTGGTACAATTTCAGTCTTTTTGAATTTACTGATGCTCTTTTTGTGGCCTAGTTTGTGATCTATTCTTGAAAATGTTCCATGTGCACTTGAGAAGAATGTGTATTCTGCTACTTTTGGGTGTAGAGTTCTGTAGATGTCTGTTAGGTCCATCTGTCCTAACGTGTTGTTCAGTGCCTTTGTGTTTTTACTTACTTTCTGTCTGGTTGATCTGTCCTTCAGACTGAATGCAATGTTGAAGTCTCCTAGAATGAATGCATTGCATTCTATTTCCACTTTTAATTCTTTTAGAATTTGTTTCACATATGTAGGTGCACCTGTGTTGGGAGAATAGATATTTATAATGGTTATATCTTCTTGTTGGATTAACCCCTTTATAATTATGCAATGTTGTTCTTTGTCTCTTGTGACTTTCTTTGTTTTGAGGTCTATTTTGTCTGATACAAGTACTGCAACTCCTGCTTTTTTCTCCCTATTAGTTGCATGAAATATCTTTTTCCATCTCTTCACTTTTAGGCTGTGTACGTCTTTGGGTTTAAGTGAGTCTCCTGTAGGCAGCATATAGATGGGTCTTGTTTTTTTATCCATTCAGTGACTCTGTGTCTTTTGATTGGTGCATTCAGTCCATTTACATTTAGGATGATTATCAATAGGTGTGTACTTTTGCCATTGCAAGCTTTAGATTCGTGGTTACCAAAGGTTCAAGGTTCACTTCCTTTCTGTCTAAGAGTCTAATTAACTTATTTAATATGCTATTACAAACACAATCTAAAGATTCTTTTTTTCTCCTCCTTTTTCTTCCTCAATTCTTTTTATATTAGGTATCGTATTCTGTACTCTTTGTCTATCCCTTGATTGACTTTGGGGATAGTTAATTTAATTTTGCACTTGCTTAGTAATTAACTGTTCTACTTTCTTTACTGTGGTTTTATTACCTCTGGTGACAGCTATTAAATCTTAGGAACACTTCCATCTATAGCAGTCCCTTTAAAAATACACTGTAGAGAAGGTTTATGGGATGTAAATTCTCTCAGCTTTTGCTTATCTGGAAATTGTTTGATCCATCCTTCAAATTTAAATGATAATCTTGCCAGATAAAGTAATCTAGGTTCTGGCCCTTCTGCTTCATTGCATTAAATACATCATGCCACTCCCTTCTGGCCTCTAAGGTTTCTGCTGAGAAGTCTGATGTTAACCTGATGGGCTTTCCTTTTTATGTGGTCTTATTTCTCTCTGGCTCTGTTTAATAGTCTGTTTTTATCTTTGATCTTTGCCATTTTAATTACTATATGTCTTGGTGTTGTTTTCCTTGGGTCCCTTGTGTTGGGAGATCTTTGCATCTCCATGGCCTGAGAGACTGTCTCCTAGACCCAGATTGGGGAAGTTTTCAGCAATTACCTCCTCAAAGACACTTTCTATCCCTTTCTTTCTCTTCTTCTTCTTCTGGTACCCCTATAATAGGAGTATTTTTCCCTTTGGATTGGTTACACAGTTCTCTATATTCTTTCCTTCTTAGAGATCCTTTTTTCTCTCTGTGCCTCAGCTTCTTTTTATTCCTCTTCTCTAGTTTCTATGTCATTTATCATCTCCTCCACCATATCCAATCTGCTTTTAATACCCTCCATTGTGCTCTTCAACGATTAGATCTCCAACCGGAATTCATTCCTGAGTTCTTGGATATTTTTCCGTACCTCCATGAGCATGTTAATCGTTTTTATTTTGAACTCCCTTTCAGGAAGAGTCATGAGGTCCATGTCATCTTTCTCAGGAGTTATATTAATTTTACTCTGAACCAGGTTCCTTTGGCATTTCATTTTTGTATATGGCACCCTCTAGTGTCCAGAAGCTCTACTGTCTGGAGCTGCTCAGCCCCTGAAGCAATGTCAGGGGTCATATGGGAGTGGTATTGGTGCCTGGGGGGAGGAAAGAGCTGTTTCCTGCTTCCTGGCTGCTACGCCTGTCTCCACTGCCTGAACCAGTCAACCGAGCACACAGGTATAAGCCTCTATGCTTTGCATTGTATTTGCTGTAGACAGATCTTCCCTCTGGCTGGCCTATCGCCAGGGTAGTGTTTGCCGGGTTGTGAGCCACGTGGGGCTGACCGGTAGAAAGGTGCAGTAGGCTGTGTATCATGGAGGGGGTCCTTGGAGCTGTGTAGCCAGCCAGGGGCTTGGAGCACCTGGAAATCGTGAAAGCTCCCAACCTGCTGGGCAGAGTGCACCCAGACAATTTTGTCTACCCGTCCTTTCTCCTGAACAGTAAGCTCTGTGCAGTTCTTGCACCTTTAGTAGCCTTCTTGCTAAGGGCTTCCTTGTTAGGAAGTCTCTCAGACTGCCTACCTTTCTTTTGTCCCAGAGCAGCCAGATATGGATCCCTGCTTTCCACAAGCAGCTGGAATCTCAGTCTCTCCAGGAATTCTGCCTGTCTTAGCTTTCTAATCCCCTAATCATGAGAGTATCATGAAAGCACCATGAAATGTAGGTTTGTGCTCCCAGTGCAGATCTCCAGAGTTAGGTATTCAGCAGTCCCAGGCATCCACTCCCTCCCCACTCCGTTTCTCTTCCTCCAGCCAGTGAGCTGGCGTCGGGAAGGGTTTGTGTCCTGTCAGGCTACGTCTTTGGTACGTTACCCTATTCCATGAGGTCTACTCTTTTTTCCAGGTGTACGCAGTCTGGCACAGTCCTCTTTCCTGGTGCTTTTTCAGGATTAGTTGTATTCATTATATTTTAGTATTATATGCGGCTTTAGGAGGAAGCCTCTGTCTCACCTCTCATGCCACCATCTTTAATCCTCTCTCTCATCTCTCTATTATGTTCACATTTTTCTTTGAATCCTTGGACACATTTAAAAGAGTTTAAAGTCCTTGTCTGATAGCTTCACTCCTGTCATTTCAAGTTCTGCTTCTAATCACCTATTTTTTTATCCTAGCTATGGGACATGTTTCTTTGCTTCTTTATAAGTGTAGTGATTTTTATTGATGGTAGATATTTCAGTATTACATTATCAAATGTCTGAATTTTATTATTCTTCTTTAAAGAGCATTGAATTTGTTTTTGGCTAACAGGTTACTTACAAGTCAGCTTCATTCTTTCAAGGCTTGTTAGAAGCATTGTTAGGGCATCTTTCTAATAACCTGTACTCTAATGTTAGAGTAACCCAACTCTTAGGTGTGACCTTTCTGGTTTCTCTACCAGATGCCCTAAGTATTCAGTGAAATCCCTTTCTTTTGGCTGGTTGGTTTTGATGTATCTCAACTGTGGAAGCTACTGTAATTGTTTGAATTCTCTAGCACTTCTTTCCTTGGTTCTTCTCTCTAGTTTTTTGCCCCACACATTTAATCCTTTTCTCCTGAACTAACTAGGACATACTTCTCCGGTTTGTTTTCCTTGAATACTGCTAGATATGGCAGAAAGATGGGGAAGTAGTAGGGTTCACTTCTTTGTTTCTTTTCAGTTATTGCCCCTGTTTTGCTTGTTGTCCATTGTCTGAAAAGAGATCGGGAGCCTAGTCAAGTACCAGTTACTTTTCAAAACTGTGGACCATATAGTCATTGTATTTAAACTGCTGGGCTGTGGAGAGAATCATACTAAAACAGACTGAGTAAGCTGTGACAAATTTGCAATGAAATATCTTTCATGACTAAAGAGTACCACATCCTAAAAGTCTTTCTAGGCCTCATCTGTTCCATTGTAAAGCCATTTCATATCATGTACATGCAGTATGTGTTCACAGATGTAGTGTTAATGCAGTTCCATTGCAAATGCTCCTGCCATAGATGACTGCCAATATTAACTATTGATAGTGTACCATGTTTGTATAGCAGCATCTCATATGCTTATGTTTCATAGTGCATTTTAAGGAAGCCTAAACACATTTAGTACAGATTTCCAAAAGTTGCTCTCAGCTGTTTATGTTTAGAAAAGTGAATAATACATTTTGAAGCAGTTTAAAATAATGAACTGTTTCAGGTTATTACTAATGCCTAACACTCTATTGTTAGTTGTTTAAGAATGGGATGGAAAACTTTAATAATAAAATCTCATAGAAAACTTAGTATAGAGTGGCTCAAAGAATGTTAAAGTGAACAGTGTTATATTTTGGTTTATTTCCTTTCAGTCCATTCTCAAATACAGATATATTCACTTTTTAAAAATTGGGACCAGATTATTTAAACACACTGTATCTTAATATTTTTCCCATATGCATGATTTATATTTTCCTATGTCCTTAATATTTGCTGGAAGTATAAATTTATCAATTTTTTTTTCTTTTGCTATTATAAATCATACTGCATTGAGTATTTTTCTGTGTTTTCCTCTGGATCCCAGATAATTTCTAGTATATTTATAGATTGGGGATATGGATTATGAAACTTTTTCTTTTAATTACATTAATACATATTCATTGTGAGAATTTGAAACATCAGCCAAAAAATGAATATCTTAATATTTGTATCCCAATCTTTATGCCAACCTCTGAATTACTCTTACTAGACTTGTGAATTTTGTATCCTAACTTTTAATATATATATGTCTTGTCCTTTTTCCTGTTGTATTAAATTTTATTGAAGTAATTCTTTTGCTGATTGCATAATGTTCTGGATTGAGAATATAATTTACTGTGCATTTATGTTATTGGATAGCTGGGTTATTTCCAGTTTTTCTATTGGAAAAATGTTTTTTAAGTGTTTGGCCGTTTTGCTAATGGAAGTATATATTTTTTGAGAGATTCTTTGTATTGGTGTGAGTCTTGTCAAATGTGATAAAAAATTTTTCTGAGTTTCTTTTTTATGATTTTTGTTAAGGATGTTTTTGCAAAACTTTTATAAGTGTGTCTTTTCCTTTGTCATCAGTTTCTCTTTTATGCATAGAAAAAGGTTTTTCCTTTTAGACATCAGATAATATTCACCTATATGTTTTTTAATCTTGCTAAAATGTCTTATATTATTAATACATGATGTGATAAGAATCTTAATTTTTTTCTGTTGGTACCATTTAAGCAGGTAATTAATTAGTGAGTCATACCTTTTGTATTTCAGGATATCTATTCTTTATAGAATGCATTTCTTGTTTTGCTAGGATTAACTAAATCCTATGAATTAAGTAAATCCTATGAATAATCCTTGAGTAAAAACAGACTTTAGCATCTAACAAACTTGTAGTTAAACCTGGACAGTAGTCCCCAAGAGATACGCATTTGGTATTACAGCTGTTCTCCTGAGACAGTCCAACCTCTGATGGAAAGGAAAGAGAGATCATAGTAGTGGTTGAAGTGGGGACATCTGAAAGGTAAAAGTTGATGCCTGATTACAGGAGTACAAGGATCCAGTTTTATTCATCAGTGCTTAGCGTAGTACTGAGTACATTGTAAGTATTTTGATGTGTCTGTTTAATAAGTAAGAGAAAGCATAAAGAAAGGTTCTGATACATTTTATATTACTTCAAATGTTAGGCTACTTTGAATATAAACAAAGCTAATGGCAATTACAATGACTAAAATGTTCTTCAATTAAAAGGAATTTTTATCTTCATATAGTAAACTACTTTCATGATGGAGTTATTAATTTTTATTTTGTAAGCAGTAGTTTAATTTTGGTCTTGAATTAGTGTTACCTGGGGAGTTTTTAAAAACCCCTATGCCCAAGTTAATTTGATTAAATCAGAGTATCTGAGGATATGACCCAGGCATCAGTACTTTCTTTTGTTAATTCTAGTGTACAGCTGAAGTTGAAAACCACTGCTCCAAGACTGAGGGTAAAGAGAATTTAAAGTAATGTGCCCCTAACTACAGCCCATGTCTTAGTCAGTTATGGCCTCTATCAGAAACTAATGTAGACTGGGGTGCTTAATTACAACAGAAATTTTCTTAGTTCTAGAGGTTGGAAGTCTGAGATAGCCAGCTGGGCAACAGTAGGCTATTAGTAGGAAACTTTTTGGGGAGTCAAAAGTTACATGTGGATTTTCAACCATGGGTCAGTGCGCTAACCCCTGTGTTACTCAACCTGTATATTAACTGATACAAATTTTCATTGCAATAGTACTGCTCTAGATGAAAAAAGATACATGACATGGATATACCCTGTTGTCTGAAACTTTTTTAAGGAGATGAAAAAGTATGGGAAGCACAGAGATGTATTTCAGAGTCTCTAAATAAAGGACTTGTTAAAGTTAAATATCTTTGGTAATGTAATAGTCATTTAGCAAATATTTATTGACTGACTCCTAGCTGTCTTGCACTACCCTTAGCTTAGACTACAGCAGTGAAAAATAGAGATGTTCATACTGTCACGGAATTTTTGTTGGAAAGTTTGACAATATACAATTAAACTAGAAAATAAATAATATGATTTAATATAGTCATTAATACTATTAAAAAATAAAGCAAAGGGGATGGAGTAGACCATGACAGAGAGGAGGGGCTATTTGTCATTGGTTCAGAAAATACTACTCTGAGGAATGACAAATTTAAGTTGAAACCTGAATGTTGAGAAGAAGCAAGTCATATGAAAATCCTTGTGAATTCCATGCAGAGGGAACTGTATTTGTAAATTCTTGGGGTATGCCTCCAATTAATGCTTTGAAGGTGATTAGAAGAGATGGAATTAAGGAGGGTATTTTATATAAGAATGGGAAGTTGAGACAATGTTTTCCTCAGTTAAGTTGAGTTCTTGCTAATAGGTGCCTGAGAGCCTGTATTTCTCTTTCTTCTTTTATTTTTTGTTTTGTTTTTTAAAATTTTCATTTTCTTCTTTTACTTTCATTGTCTCTCTCTCATCCCAGCACATACACATCCCAACACACACATTTTTCAGCAGCCTATAGGGAAAAGGGCTCAGGGCAAGCATCAAGATGAGTTCTGTAGCTATGGCATGACTGCTAATGTCCTGGTGCCATAATCATGAGGGATTATTTGAGGCAAATGGAGCCATGACTAAAGTAAAATGTGTTGGGATGAGAATGGGGCATTTTTAGAATGTACTGTAGCCACTTTCTCATAAATTTGCTCGCAGTGAGTAGGAGTTTTTAAGTTTTTTGATTCCAGATTCTTTAAATTCTTATGTATCATTTTATGTATTACACGTTTTTGGGTCACCTTTCTTAACCAGTATGTTTAACCTTTACAGTTCCTAAAATTTGTAATTTGTTTTGTTCACAATTCATCTAATTTGTTATGTAATTAATAAATAACATATTTGGGTAGCATTTTGCAGAAAAAGGATGGCTTTGATATTTATTGTTAAGGGATGTGTGGTGGGTGTCAAATGTCCAATGAAAGGAATTTTATAATTTTGGTTTAATCTTTGTGATTTGAGGCAAAGTTGTAGTATACCAAAGTGAATTATTTTACAATTTTGTCTTTCTCTAATATCAGACTGTTTATACTAAGAAATTACTTCTTAAGGTATTAATATTGAATCATGTGGCTGTCAGCATTCAAGTTGCTTTTTTTTTTCCTTTGCAAAAATAGGATTTTGGATGAAATTTTGCATATGCATATATTTTAAAGCCATTTTGCTAGATACTACATAGACAACTTAGCCACATTTCTTAGGAATTCTTGAGCTTTTGAGTGTCAAATAGACCTCTCCTAAATAATCTAATTCTTTAGCAAGTGGCACATTTTGCTAATAGCTATTCAGTTAATTTGTTTGGCATACGTGTGCAGTGTACCAAATGCAATTTTCATTTGCAGTAAGAAATAAAGTAAATAATGTGTTTGGGTAATTTAAGGGTTTTGGTATATATACTTAAATATTTTCATTGCTAATTAAATAATTCTATTATTTTATCATCATGACTCTAGGTAGTGGATCAAAGTCAGTGATAATTCAGTAAAACTATTCTGTTCCACTGAGTGTTTCCATAAAGTGTATGCCTGTAGTAGGTAGGTAGCTGGAGTGTCAGTTTACTTGGGACAATTCTAGTTTATACTTGTTTTCCCGGATTAATTTCAAAAAATGTTTTAATTGAGAGGAATGATGGCATATAACTCTGAGGTTACATTGGTTCATACACAGTTTTTCCTAATATTTTTAGATTTTGTACTACCAGGTAACAGGAGCTGAATGCAAAGTATAGAAACAGTTGAATACACCAAGTCAAAGAGTAAATAGTACAGTTGACTCTTGAGTAACATGGGTTTGAACTGTGCAGGTCCACTTATACATGGATTTTCTTCAATTAATATATTGGAAAAATATTTGGAGATTTGCAACAATTTGGAAAACATTTTCTTTTCTCAAGTTACTTTATTGTTAGAATATAGGATATAGTACATAATAACATACAAAATATGTATTAATTGACTGCTTATGTTATCAGTAAGGCTTCCGGTCAACAGTGGAATATTAGTAGTACTTAAGTTCTTGGGGAGTCAAAAGTTTTATGTGAATTTTTCATTGTGGGGCCAGCACCCCTGACCCTCAGGTTTTTCAGGGGTCAACAGTATATATATATATATATAATGTGATGCTCATTCACCTGAATTTCTTTGCGTTGGTTCAGATACCATGTTAAGATGACAGTGCCCTTTCGACAGTGTTTATTCATTCCCCCCAAAATAGCCTATAGAATTCAGCATAATCCTGATCAATAACCTACCAGTCCGTCATCAGATTTGGTTTTGTTAGAAATGGATACTTTCTTATATCAATATAGAAAGGAAGAGATATTAGAATAAGCAGAACAGTTTTGAAAAACAATAACAAAGTAGAGTAAGACTTAACTATTAAGCTATTGCAACCGAGATAGTATGTTATTGATGAAAGGTAGCCAGGACACCTTTTCTCAATAGAGAAAATATAGTCTTCTCAACTAATGGTGCTGGAATATTTGGGTGTCCTTTTATGAAAAGAACTTTAACTCATGCCTTGCACTTTATGTGAAAATTAACTTGAATTTGATCATAAACCTAGATATAAAAGCCAGAACAATAAAACTTCTAGAAGACAACAGAAAATCTCTGGGATCTTGGATTAGGCAAAGATTTAGGGCACAAGAAAAAAAAAGTGATAATTTGAACCTCATATTTAAAAACTTGTATTCTTCAGAGGATACTGAAAAGAAAATGAAAAGCCATTAGCTGAAAGAAAATATTTGCAAACTGTATGTTTGATAAAGGATGTGTATCCAGAATATTAAGAATTCTCAAGACTTAATAATGAGGAAACAAACAATTGAACAAAAAATGGGGAAAATTAAAAAATCGAAGAAATAACACTGATGGCATAAAAGTAGAGGGAAACATGATCAGTAACATTCACCAGCCATTAAGGAATTGCACAGTAAAATCACAATGTGATTTTATCCTACTAGTATAGAGAGGAGGAATAAATTTTTAAAAACCTAACAATAACAAATGCTAGTGAGAAAAGAGCAACCAGAACTCACATACATTTCAGGTGGGAAAGCAAAATGGTACTATCATTTGGGAAAGCCTGGCGGTTTCTTATAGTTTAAGTATACATGTGTCATATGACACATCCTTCTCATGTGTGCCCAAGGGAAATGAAAACATGCCTACATAAAACATTGCACTCAAGTGTTCATTAACCAGTAAATATCCATATGATGGAATACTATCCAGCAATAAAAAGGAATGAATTACTGATGCATATAATAACATGGATAAATCTCAAAGGCATTTTATGCATTTGTGAATAAAGCTGCATGCAAAACTCTGGTGATTCCATTTCATCTGGAAAAAAGTAAAACAGTATGGTTACTAGGGCAGAGGGTAGTAGTAGTTGACCACCTACAAAGGGATGAGATAAATTATTCAGTGTTAGAAACATTTGTTGATTCTGGTGATTATATGATTGTATACATTTGTCAAAATTCGTAGATTTGTACACTTAAAACGGTATATTTTATTTTTAATTATACTTCAGTAAATCCTGACTTTCAACAAAGTTTAATTGGATACAGAAAGAAAAAGACTGAAGAAAGAATATATTTTTCTGATTTTGCTTCTCGAGCAAATAGTTGCTTTAACTGAATCTTAAAAATAACTGGGTTGCAAGGAGAAGGGAGGAGCCAAGATGGCGGTGTGAGTAGGGCAGCAGAAATTGCCTCCGAAAACCATATATATTTTTGAAAATACAACAAATACAACTATCCCTAAAAGAGAGACCAGAAAATACAGGACAACAGCCAGGCTACATCTACACCTGCGAGAACCCAGCGCCTCACGAAGAGGGTAAGATCTTCGTGACCCAAGCGCCCCTCACCCCAGCTCCCGGTGGAAGGAGAGGAGTCGGAGCGGGGAGGGAGTGCGAGCCCACGACTGCTAATCACCCAGCCCTAGCCATCCGCACCGGGAGCGCAGCGCAGACACACAGTATGTAGTGTGTTGGATACTAGGGAAATGGAACAGTAAAAACCTGCGAGCGGGTCCCCGCAGCCAGTAACCCTGGGACAAAGAAAAGCGAGTGCCTTTTGAAAGTCTTAAAGGGGCAGGGACCCCCACAGCTGAACCGAAGTGTCTGGCGCACTAAGCCCAGCAGCTGGGAATCCCGGGAAACTCCAGGCGCACTAACCCCCTGGGCGGCAGCACAGCTCTGAGGCCCCTCACGGTGATAAACAGCCTCCTGCCCGTTCCCCCTCCGACGCGGCTCCGCCATAGCAGAGCAACAGCCTGAGAGGGGCCACGCTGACAGCAACTGTGGAGCTTACTCCACAGAGGCCGGGCAAGAATCAGAGACCCCATCTGTGCGCAGCTGCCCAGGACAAGCTGCTAGGGGTCGCCATTCTCCCAGGAGAGGAAGGCCACAAACTAGCAAGAAGGGACGTTCTCCCATCCGACACATGCGCCAGCTCCCTACAACTACCTCTATCGCCATGAAAAGGCAGAAGAATTAGATCCAGACCAAAATCACAGAGATAATACCTGAGAAGGAGCGTGGAGAGATAGACACAACCAATCTCCCTGAAAAAGAATTCAAAATAAAGGTCATAACCATGCTGATGGAGCTGCAGAGAAAAATGCAAGAGCTAACGGACAAAGTAGGGAGGGAGACTACAGAAATAAAACAATTTCTGCAAGGAATCAAAAGCAGAATGGATGAGATGCAAGAGACCATTGATGGAATAGAAACCAGAGAACAGGAACATATAGAAGCTGATGCAGAGAGAGAGAAAAGGATGTCCAGGAATGAAACAGTATTAAGAGAACTGTGTGACCTATCCAAAAGGAAAAATATCTGCTTTATAGGGCTACAAGAAGAAGAAGAGAGAGAAAAAGGGATAGAAAGTGTTAGAAAGTGTATATGAAGAAATAATTACTGACAACTTCCCCAAACTGGGGGAAGAAATAATCGCTCAGACCACAGAAGTACACAGAACTCCCAAGAGAAGGTACCCAAGGAGGATAACACCAAGACACATAATAATTAAAATGGCAAAGATCAAGGACAAGGACAGACCTTTAAAGGCAGCTAGAGAGAGGAAAAAGGTCACCTACAAAGGAAAACCCATCAGGCTATTATCAGACTTCTCAACAGAAACCTTACAGGCCAGAAGAGAATGGCATGATATATTTAATGCAATGAAACAGAAGGGCCTTGAACCAAAAATACTATATCCAGCGCGATTATCATTTAAATATGAAGGAGGGATTAAACAATTCCCAGACAAGCAAAAGTTGAGGGAAGTTGCATCCCACAAACCACCTCTACAGGGTATTTTAGAGGGACTGCTCTAGATGAAAGCCCTCCTAAGGCTAAATAGGTGTCACCAGAGAAAATACAAGCATAGCAAAGAAAGCAGACCAACCAAATACTAACTAAAGGCAAAAAATAAAAGCAACTATCCAAAAAAGCAGTCAAAGGAAACACAAAAGAGCACAGAATAAAACACCCAATATATAAAGAATGGAGGAGGAGGAATAGGAAGGGAGAGAAATAAAGAATCATCAGACAGTGTTTATAACAGCTCAATAAGCGAGTTAAGTTAGACAGTAAGATACTAAAGAAGCTAACCTTGAACCTTTTGTAACCACAAATCTAAAGCCTGCAATGGCAATAAGTGCATATCTTTCAATATTCACCCTAAATGTAAGTGGACTGAATGCACCAATCAAAAGACACAGAGTAATAGAATGGATAAAAAAGCAAGACCCATCTATATTCTGCTTACAAAAGACTCACCTCAAACCCAAAGACATACACAGACTAAAAGTCAAGGGATGGAAAAAGATATTTCATGCAAACAACAGGGAGAAAAAAGCAGCTGTTGCAGTAGTATCAGACAAAATAAATCTCAAAACAAAGAAAGTAACGAGATAAAGAAGGACATTACATAATGATAAAGGGCTCAGTCCAACAAGAGGTTATAACCATTATAAATATATATGCACCCAGCACAGGAGGACCAGCATATGTGAAACAAATACTAACAGAATTAAAGGAGGATATAGAATGCAATGCACTCATTTTAGGAGAGTTCAACACACCACTCACTCCAAAGGATAGATCGACAGAGGCATTGAACAACACACTAGAGCAGATGGACCTAATAGAAATCTATAGAACTCTACATCCAAAACCAACAGGATACACATTCTTCTCAAGTGCACATGGAACATTCTCCAGAATAGACCACATACTAGGCCACAAAAAGAACCTCAGTAAATTAAAAAAGATTGAAATCCT
The DNA here is from genome assembly GCF_030020395.1 of Manis pentadactyla. Taxonomy (NCBI): domain Eukaryota; kingdom Metazoa; phylum Chordata; class Mammalia; order Pholidota; family Manidae; genus Manis; species Manis pentadactyla. Next base: position 59,885,653 of record NC_080023.1, on the reverse strand, counting down.
ACCAACCAACTTTTCAGGCCACAAAGGTATAAAACTGGAAATAAATTGTACCAAGAAAGCAAAAAGGCTCACAAACACATGGAGGCTTAACAACATGCTCCTAAATAATCAATGGATCAATGACCAAATCAAAGTAGAGATTAAGCAATATATGGAAACAAATGACAACAACACAAAGCCCCAACTTCTGCGGGATGCAGCATAAGCAGTCTTAAGAGGAAAGTATATAGCAATCCAGGCATATTTAAAGAAGAAAGAACAATCCCAAATGAATAGTCTAATGTCACAATTATCAAAATTGGAAAAAGAAGAACAAATGAAGCCTAACATCAGCAGAAGGAGGGACATAATAAAGATCAGAAAAGAAATAAATAAAATTGAGAAGAATAAAACAATAGAAAAAAATCAGTGAAACCAAGAGCTAGTTCTTTGAGAAAATAAAAAAAATAGATAAGCCTCTAGCCAGACTTATTAAGAGAAAAAGAGAATCAACACACATCAACAGAATCAGAAATGAGAAAGGAAAAATCACGACAAGACCTCACAGAAATATATACAGTTATTAGAGAATACTATGAAAACCTGTATACTAACAAGCTGGAATACCTAGAAGAAAAGGACAACTTTCTATAAAAATACAACCTTCCAAGACTGACCAAGGAAGAAACAGAAAATCTAAACAATCCAATTACCAGCAAAGAAATTGAAGCGGTAATCAAAAAACTACCCAAGAACAAAACCCCCCGGCCAGATGGATTTACCTCGGAATTTTATCAGACATACAGAGAAGATATAATTCCCATTCTCCTTAAAGTTTTCCAAAAAATAGAAGAGGAGGGAATACTCCCAAACTCATTCTATGAAGCCAATATCACCCTAATACCAAAACCAGGCAAGACGACACCAAAAAAGAAAATTACAGACCAATAACCCTGATGAACGTAGATGCAAAACTACTCAACAAAATATTAGCAAACCGAATTCAAAAATACATCAAAGGGATCATACACCATGACCAAGTGGGATTCATCCTAGGGATGCATGGATGCTAAAACATTCGAAAATCCATCAACATCATCCACCACATCAACAAAAAGAAGGAAAAAAAACCACATGATCATCTCCATAGATGCTGAGAAAGCATTTGACAAAATTCAACATCCATTCATGATAAAAACTCTCAACAAAATGGGCATAGAGGGCAAGTACCTCAACATAATAAAGGCCATATATGATAAACTCACAGCCAACATCATACTGAACAGCGAGAAGCTGAAAGCTTTTCCTCTGAGATTGGGTACAAGACAGGGATGCCCACTCTCCCCACTGTTATTCAACATAGTACTGGAGGTACTAGCCATGGCAGTTAGACAAAACAAAGAAATACAAGGAATCCAGATTGGTAAAGAAGAAGTTAAGCTATCGTTATTTGCAGATGACATGATATTGTACATAAAAATCCCTAAAGACTCCACTGCAAAACTACTAGAACTAATATCGAAATTCAGCAAAGTTGCAGGATACAAAATTAACACACAGAAATCTGTGACTTTCCTATACACTAACACTGAACTAACAGAAAGAGAAATAAAGAAAACAATTCCATTCACAATTGCATCAAAAAGAATAAAATACCTAGGAATAAACCTAACCAAGGAAGTGAAAGACCTATACCCTGAAAACTATAAGACACTCTTAAGAGAAATTAAAGAGGACACTAACAAATGGAAACTCATCCCATGTTCTTGGCTAGGAAGAAGTAATCGTCAAAATGGCCATCCTGCCCAAAGCAACATACAGATTTGATGCAATCCCTATCAAATTACCTACAGTGTTCTTCAACGAAAGCTGGAATGAATAGTTCAAAAATTCATATGGAAACACCAAAGACCCCAAATAGCCAAAGCAATCCTGAGAAGGAAGAATAAAGTGGGGGGGAGATTTCGCTCCCCAACTGCAAGCTGTCCTACAAAGCCACAGTAATCAATCAAGACAATTTGGTACTGGCACAAGAACAGAGCCACAGACCAGTGGAACAGAATAGAGACTCCAGACATTAACCCAAACATATATGGTCAATTAATATATGGTAAAGGAGCCATGGACATACAATGGGGAATTGACAGTGTCTTCAACAAATGGTGCTGGCAAAACTGGACAGCTACATGTAAGAGAATGAAACTGGATCACTGTCTAACCCCATACACAAAAGTAAATTCAAAATGGATCAAAGACCTGAATGTAAGTCATGACACCATAAAACTCTTAGGACAAAACATAGGCAAAAATCTCTTGAACATAAACATGAGCGACTTCTTCATGAACATATCTCCCTGGGCAAGGGAAATAAAAGCAGAAATGAACAAGTGGAACTATATCAAGCTGAAAAGCTTCTGTACAGCAAAGGACACCATCAGTAGAACAAAAAGGTACCCTACAGTATGGGAGAATATATTCGTAAATGACAGATCCGATAAAGGCTTCACATCCAAAATATATAAAGAGTTCATGCATCTCAACAAACGAAAAGCAAATAATCCGATTAAAAAAGGGGCAGGGGAGCTGAACAGACAGTTTTCCAAAGAAGAAATAAGGATGGCCAACAGACACATGAAAAGATGCTCCACATCACTCGTCATCAGAGAAATGCAAATTAAAACCACAATGAGAGATCATCTCACATCAGTAAGGATCGCCACCATCCAAAAGACAACAACAAATGTTGACGAGGTTGCGGAGAAAGGGGAACCCTCCTACACTGCTGGTGGGAATGTAAATTAGTTCAAACATTGTGGAAAGCAGTGTGGAGGTTCCTCAAAAAACTCAAATTAGAAATACCATTTGACCCAGGAATTCCACTTCTAGGAATTTACCCTAAGAATGCAGCAGCCCAGTTTTTTTGAAAAAGACAAATGCACCCCTATGTTTATTGCAGCACTGTTTACAGTAGCCAAGAAATGGAAGCAACCTAAGTGTGCATCAGTGGATGAATGGATAAAGAAGATGTGGTACATATACACAATGGAATATTATTCAGCCATAAGAAGAAAACAAATCCTACCATTTGCAACAACATGGTTGGAGTTAGAGGGTATTACGCTCCATGAAATAAGCCAGGTGGAGAAAGACAAGTAGCAAATTATTTCACTCTTACATGGAGCATAAGAACAAAGAAAAACTGAAGAAAGAAAACAGCAGCAGAATCACAGAACCCAAGAATGAACTAACAGTTACTAAAGGTAAAGGGACTGGGGAGAATGGGTGGGAAGAGAGGGATAAAGGCGGGGAATTAGAAAGGGGGCATAACGATTAGCATGTATAATGTGGGCGGGGGGGCATGGGGAGGGCTGTACAACACAGAGAAGAGAAGTAGTGATGCTACAGCATCTTACTACGCTGATGGACAGTGACTTTAATGGGGGTTGTGCGGGGGACTTGGTGAAGGGGAGAGCCTAGTAAACATCATGTTCTCCATGCAATTGTAGATTAATGATAACAAAATAAAAATAAAATAAAATAACTGGGTTGCTCCTCCAAGTGGTAAAGATACCTCAAGACAAATGCTGGGCATAGAAGCCACAGGGCATAAATATGCAAAGAAGTAAAAAGCTAACCTTTTCAAACAATAAGGCTTCCCTCTCACTTACCAACTTCACATTTCCCTGTATGGCCCCGGAAGATGACTGGTTAGCCAGAGACGGGTAAGATTCCTCAAGGGAGGAACAACCTAAGACAGGCACAGTCGCAGGGGGGCCATCAGGTGAGAAATTGGGGATCAACAGAGGTGAGGCTTAGAACCTCACCCCCCCTGTTCTGAGAGAAATCTTCTGCATACGTGGATGTCTTATTGCCCTGGTCTAGCTTGGATTAGCACATAGTCTACAGGCACACACCTGATCATCTACATTTGCTCTCTTACAACACTAAACTATGATTTCTACCTTTATCTTGTATCTACCTACCACTTCAGCATTTTATTAAAAATGATAATAATAAAGAGAGAAATGTGGTATCCACATATAAATCAAGTATAAAAACCAAATGAGTATTCATATTTGAACTGACTGTTTATAGTTCATAATGCATGAGCAAAACCGAAAGTTTCTGTGATGACTGCCCTTGTACTGTTCACTATGTAACTTATTTATTGTGTAGGAATTTGTTCTACATGTAGGAACTTGTTTGTTGTGCCTCAGAGGATTGGAGACTGACGAAAATTAGGCTTGGGGTGGATTAATGATTGTGCATTGAGCATTGACTCCCCTATACAGAATTTTATTGTCGTTAACAACCATTTGATCAATAAATATGAGAGATGCCCTCACAAAAAAAAAAAAAAAAAAAAAAAAAAAGGACAGACTTCCAATTGTAAAATAAATAAGTAACTGGGATGTAATGTATAGCATAAGGAATATAGTCAAGATACTGTAACAGCTTGGTAGGGTGATAGCTGGAACCTAGAATTATGTATATAAATGTTCTACCACTGTGTTGTACACTTGAAACTAATGTAATGTAATACTGTGCGTCAACTACCCTTCAATAAAAAATAATTATTTAAAAAAAAAAAAAATAACTGGGTTGCATCTGCATACTTCAGACTGAATTACATATACCAACAAGTTAATGCTGTATCTATCAAAATAATACACAGTGTTGTGATAACTCTTGGAATTTTTGTTAGAAATATAGAAATGGTTAGGTTATTCTTGATATTTTTCTTTGAAGGTCTGAAGGTTTTACTTTAAGGTTTTTTGCTAAAGTTACACAATAGGAAACTACGTGGTCTTTTTTTTTTTTTAAGTCAGCAATATAGAAGTTACCGACCAGTAAAAAAGTAATTCTTTCATTGATTTCCTTCTGTAATTACCACTGTTCATAACTTGGATTTATATTCTTAAAATTTTTAGTTTGTATTCTTGCATGTGTATGAATTTTTTTTTGACATCAACTTAAAATAGATTCATACCATGTTTGCTTTGCTATAGCTTGCGTTTTTCAGCTAATGTAATGTGGGTGTCTTTCTACATCAGTATTCATGTATTCATTCAGTAAATATTTTAAGTACTTAATGTTTAAGGCCATTTTAGATGCAAAAGGTAGAGCAGGGAACAAAATGGGCTTCTTTCCCAACTTAACTTAACATTCAAGTAAGAGGAAGTAAACATGGGGGGAAAATGTCACTTTCATAAAAGTAAAGAATGACTAAAGAGTGAAAGATGATGGGACAGAATTAGCGGGACAGTTATATTAGTTGTGATATTGACCTTTATATGGAGATCTACTTTATTCTTCAGATAGCCATTTAATATTTCATAGTATAGTTTACTTGACCATTATTCTGTTGATAGGCATGTATGCTATCTATAGGGTTTTTTTCCCTTTTATAATCAGTATTGTAATGTACAGCCTTGAGAAATTTTTTTTTGCTTACATATACAAGTATTTCTGTAGAGTAAATTCCTAGAAGGAAAATTGCATTTTTAAATGTTGATTTTGGATTCTGCCAAATTATCCTCCAAAACATTAGACATTACCTGTCAATGGGTGAAAAATAAAACCTCATATTAATTTGTATTTGCCTGATTCCCAATGAAGTGAGTATATTTATTGGGCACTTACTATTTCTCCTGTAAATTCCCAACTCATATCATTTTGCTCATTGTGGGGTTTGCCTTTTTCTTACTGAAATTTTAGGATTTCTTTACAATTCCACTTTTAATATATATGTCATATTTTGTAATATTTTCTCCTTACCTGTCATTTGTCTTTATGGAATCTTTTGGTTTTCCTTTTTATACTGTCAAAATCTATCAGTCTTTTCTTCTCCTCTTGTAGGTTTTCGAACCTGAAAAGCCTTCTGATTGTAATTTAGTTTCTTATGTTCTATTTCTTCAGTTTTATTTGTTTCTAGTAGATTTTTAAATTCATCTGGAATTCTTTTGTATATATGTTCTGTGGCGGAGACCTATTTTTTCCAGTTTCATAATCATTATCCCAAGATAATTTATTGAACATGTCTTTTTTCCCACTGACTTAAAACACTTCTAACATATTTTTAAAGAACAAAATACATGTGTTCTGGATGTAGGACTCCATTGTTTTGATTATTGTCATTTTATATTTGACATCCGGTAAAGTATCCCTCCCCACTGTTTTTTTCAAAAAATTTTTGGCAATTTCTGTGTATTTTCTCTTCCAGATGAACTTTAGACTCAACATGTCAAGTTCCATTAAAAATCCCTTTGGGATTTTGATTGGAAGTACATTGAATTTACAGATTAATTTGGGGAGAATTGACATCTTTACACTATTGAATCTTCCCATCCAAGAACATGGTATGCCTCTCCATTTCTTCAGGTGTTCTTTTATGTCCTTCAGTAAAGTTTTAATGGTTTTTTTTTCATGTAGGTCTTAAACTTTTCTTGCTAGGTTTATTCCTGGGTATATCGTAGTTTTGTTTTTATTGTGAATTACATCTTTTCTTCCCTTTTACATTTATTTTTCAATTGGTTATTGCTAGTACATAGGAAATTAGTTGGGGTTGTTTTTTTTTTTGGATGTTGATCTTATTTACCTAGTTTTCAAATGATTCACTTGCAATTCCTAAGAGGTTGATTATGTTTTCTGCAAATGATGGCATTTTGTTGTTTCCTACTTACGGTATTTTTCTTCTTCAGGGTTTTTTTGTTTGTTTGTTTTTGTTCTTGTTCTTTTCCTGATCTTATTGCATTGTTAGTTTTTCAGATCTGTTCATTACTAGTTCTGTTTTGGGCATCTTACCTAATTTAAATAGGATGCTTCTGATTTTTAAACTTTTATGTTTATATATGCCTTAGCTTTCTTATAGACTACATTATTGGGAACAATAATTTCCTTCTTGCCTTCACAAGTGTTTTAATAGTAATGGATACTGTGTTTTATCATATATTTTTATTCATGTGATACCTTTTTTTCATCTCAAATATTTTAGCATGGTGAATTATATTAATACATTTACTAATATTGGTCATTATGTTTTCATTTTAGCATTTATTCAGCAAGTATTTATTTGGATATTTCATTGTGCCATGAACTTTGCCACACACTGGTGATAGTGCTAAGTCTTAGTGGCTCTTTTATAAGGAGAAAAGAGAGAGAGATAATCAGTATCCAAGAACAAGGTAATTTTAGGCTGTGATAGTACTGTGGAGGAAATAAAGAGGGTGATGATGTAGAGCGATGAAGAGAGTACCTTCTTTGATAGCATGATCTGAGTAGGTAAAGTATAAATAAAACCTGAAGAATAAAAGATTAGAAAAAGCATTCCAGGCAGGGGAAGATCACTGTGTTTACATAATTAGTTGTATTTCTTCATATTTCCTTTATCCTGTTTCTTGTATGTGTTGTATGATTTTTTTTTTTTACACAGCTGCTGAATTTAGTTTTCTAATCTTGTTTTAAGTTCTTGTTTAGTTTTGTTTGCTATTCCTATTCAAGTTTGCTAAAAGGATTATTTATGCCTATGAGCTAGGGAGTTTTCCCATCTGTTTTCTGGGCATGGCAAATAATATGGTAATATTCTGTTCCTTCTGAAAGGTAGATATATGACTACCCTTAAGAATTCTTCTAAGGATATATTCTGTTTCTAGCTTTTCCTGGGTTAATTTGGTAATTCCTTTTCCTAGAGAACCATTCATTTTGTTTAAACTTTCACATTTGTTGACTTATAATTGTGCTCAATTTTCTAATTTTAATGCCCCCCTTTTTTCTTTCATTTTCATTAATCAGACTTGCCAAAGACTTGTCTCATTCTTGCTCAACTTACCCAAGAAACAGTTTTTTGTTTTATTAACTACCTCTTTATCTCTTCTCAATTTATTTATATTTTTATCATTATAAATTATATTGATATATTTTTATTTTTATTTCTATTTTATTGTTGAAGCTTTTTACTTTTTGTTTTTTAAATCTTGTGTTCTAATGAATACAATTAAGGCTCTAAATTTTTCTTTAAGTACAGGTATGGCCAAATCCCATAGAAAATAATAAGCTCACCATTTAAATTTTTATTTCCTCTGAATTCTGAGAGTGAATCAATAGGCTTTTTTCTTTCCCTTTAAAGTTTTCAAGTAGTGTCATGCTTTTATTGTTAATTTTTAGTGTCTCCTAAGCTAATGAACCAAGAATGTAACCCGTATTCTTTTTTTTTTTTTAAGTCTGATGAGATTATCCTTTGCTTTAGATAGCAGATTTTTTTTCAAAACCTGTATTTTCTGTTCATAATATACTAAGTTCTGTTTCACTATGAAATACAAGTATAGTTCATTAATTCTATTTCTGAATCCTTCATACCTTGCATAACCAGTCTATTTGCTCTTCTCATTTTCTGAGATAGGTAGGTGGAAAGTTTGTCACTGAGTTCTGTGAATTTTCCAGTTGCTTATATTTCTAGTATGTTTGCTTTATGTTTGCTGTGTTACATTGTTAGGTGCATAAAAGTTGGGCTATTACCTACTCTTGGTGTGTTACATCTACTATTATTATAAAATATCTTTCTTTTTTTCTATTTAATGCTTTTGCTTTGAATTCTTTTTTGACTGATATTAATAATGGCACCTTTGATGAGGATTGTTTTTTCACACCTCTTTTCAACTTCTACGACTAAAAATTTTAGATATCTTTCTTAAAATAGCATATACTTGAGTTTTTCCTCTCCTTTTCCCCACTTATCCTAATCTGTGTTATTTCTGAAAATAAAAGAAATTTTCCACTTACTTTTATATTAACTTAGTCTTTTGGTCTTTAGTTTTCTTCCTGGTATTGAAGATTATGGTGAATATGTTGTACAGTTGACCCCTGAACAACATAAGTTTGAACTGCACAGGTCCACTTATATGCAGATTTTTTCAGTAAGTATATTAAAATTTTTTGGAGACTTGCAAAAATTTGAAAAAACATTTTCTTTTCTCTAGCTTACTTAATTGTAAGAATACTCTATGTGATACATACAACATACCAAATACATGCTCATCAACTGTTTATGTATTTGTAAAGCTTCTAGTCAACAGAAGACTATTAGTAGTTAAGTTTTTGAGGAGTAAAAAGTTGTATGTGGATTTTGACTGCTCTGAACATAGGAGCCCCTAGTCCCCACTTTGTTAAGGAGTCAACTATATTGTTTTATATATCCCCAACTACTTTAGCTGAGTTTATTGAATGCTCTTTATTTTGTTTCCTTCCCAGTTTAAAAGCTATGTGTTTTCTTCCTGTTCCTCAGCAGAATTGAATTAAATAGTATTTGTAACTTGTTTCACCCTTTCTCTGAAGATAGGCTTTTGGTATTATTCAGTCTTGGCTTTCCTATTCTTTAAATAATCTGAAGTATTATAATATGCTTTTACTTTTCTAAGTTTAAGGAATCATTTATTAACAACTACCTGAGATTTTAAAGATAAATAATATACTAGTTTCCTTTCTAGCTGCTTCAACTTACAATTTCAAGGCTGTCGTTTTCTTGGATTCATTTTTGTTGTTGAAGACATATATTCTCTAAATTCAGAAATGTTTGTGGTTTTTAAATTTTCAAAGTGCTCACATATCTAAAAACTAATTCTGTTATTTTACAGTTTAGAATTTTACTTCCAAAATAATTGTGCTTCAGAACTATTATTCGGCACAATTATCTTCTGGCATGTAGTATTATGTTTGGGAAGTCTGATCAAACAATCTGATATTACCTTTTCCACTCCCCCCATTATCCCCCAACCCTGGATATTTCCATACTTTTTATCCTTGGAATTCTCAAATTTCACCAGATTATCTCTCTGCCTGTGCATCTTAAAGCCATCTCATAAGAATCATCCTGAGGCTTTCTTTGTGATAATTTATGAGTAATGATAAATACCAGAAACAGGCTAAATTTGTCAATAAATTGCATCATTCTACTGATACAGAATTTGGGAGAAATTTTTGAAATAATCTATAGTTTTGATTCTGTTACACAAAAATCCAGTTGTAAACTCTAGTTGAGAATTCCATACAGTGTTTACTCATTTTAAATACTCATAATTTATTCATTTTATAAAATATACAGTTAATATTTAAAATTTCATATTGAGTTATTATAATTTCATTACTGCGTTTTGTAGGCAGGTCAGTATTTTGAAGCATAAGAAAAGTCATATTTTGTATTAGGCCTGTGAGAATAATGCTGTGTGAACCATTACATCACTGATTTTTAGCACATTCCTAGATCTTAACTAAAATTTGTTAGGTGGATACATGAGTGAATGAAAGTTTGTGGGGGAAGAAAATCAGTGCTTTCTTGATGAGCAGACTTTTTGAAAGCTAATTTTATTTTTAGTTATGTTCATTATGTTCACTATAGTTTTATTTAATCTCCAGATACTAATACCATAATTACACATATTATAAATTGATATTCTTTTTACAAGAAGGACTTTAGGTGGGTTTTTTTTTTTATCTTATTTCTTTTCAGTGTATAAACTTAGATCAGTGTTCACTGACTACTGAAAATGTTAACTTAGTACAGAAAAAAATATATCCAAATGTATGCATTAATTTTAGAATTTACTCTTTATTTTATAAATACAGTTTTATTTTACTTTTATTTTTTATTTGAAATTTACTCAATTTACTCTCTACTAAGAATCGTAGTGTTTTAGCTAATGTTTACCCTATTTGTTATAAAAAAATTAAAAGAAATACCAAAAAATATGAATAAATTTTTATTAACTTTGAGGGCCATGTGCAAAAGAGAGTAAGTTATGATGACTTTAATTATGAATATTTCTGTGTTTGTAGTCAGTGAACTAGGAAAGACAAATACTTTGTTTTTCTGGATTTGAGAAACATAAACTACTAAAATAGAATTTAATCAGTTATAAAATTATAAGTTCAAATTAGTTTTTTATATTCACCTTTTTATGTGCAGCTTTTAAATATCTTTTTATATTTAACATATTTTCATAATGATAATAAATAATGCTAAGATTTAGAAACTTGTTTCTGGAGCCTCTGAATATCACTGAAAATAACACTTGAGTTATGTAATTCAGTTCATTGGTGGCAGCATCAAGTCAAGCTGTTCTAATGAACTTTTTTTGCAGGTAAAATGGTATCAGTTATGATCTATCTGTAAACTTCATGTCATTGATATAACAAAATTGATTATAAATGTCAAACACTGACATTTACTAAGAGTGAAAATCATAAAAAATATAAAAACTTCATTATAAATGTTCATTTAGAGGTATTTTTCTGCATTGACTGGGTTGAGAGATCTTCACATTTTAAATCTGGTCCATTTTGGATTGCAGCTACCTTGTTTTCCTGGAGCAAGTATGGGAATTCTTTGTTACTCTAAAACCCTTTGTAATGTAATCAAGATCTGGATTACCTTTCTTGAAGTGTAGTTTATCATCTTGAAATTCGTATTATGAGGTTGAAACTCAGTGATAAATGGACAGGGTATTTTCCAGAACAACAAAAGCAGTAATAAATTAGTGAATGGTGGTGGGATGGGAGGACAGGAAGTGTTAAACGTCAAGAAGTCCACATTCTGGAGTTACTAGCATTCCCATTTTTTAAGTATGTTTATCCTCAAAAAACTGATCCTTTTCCCCCATACCTGCTTCTTATTCATAATCTTTCATGTAATGAATTGATGCAAATTCGTAATTGATTTCTTTGTCTCTCTTGTCACATCTAAAAATCATCTTTCACACAGTATCTTTCTAAAATGCTGATTATTTTTCTTAATGCTTAAATCTTTCAGTAACTTACCAAATAAATTTTGAGTTTTCTCAGCACACTATTGAAAGGTTCCATCTTCCTTAAGCATTATTCTTTTCACCACTCTCATTCAGAATTTTTTTCCTTCCTCTGTACAATAACTGTATTAATATCATTTAGTCCTATTTTTCAGTCTTGTTTGATATAGTTAGCTGTTTGCAATAGAATTGCTTTTCTGCAGTGTGTATTTGTGAAAGGCATTGATTATATAAAATCACTTGTGATTCTCCTTTGGCTATCCTACTGCTTTGCACATAGTATGGAATTGGCAGTGAGTATTTGTTAAATTGGATGGAGTTTGTATATATGATGTCTATTTCATCAGAATATATTATGTATTCTTATCCTTTGGAATAAATACCAGTTTATTACACTGAAAAATGGGCAGCTCTTCTTTAATATAACAGTGATAATATGTTTATTTTGAAGACGACTTAGTTTGAAATGTAATGTTAATATTCATAATTAGTCCAGATGGCCCTGTTTCCAAATTTCCATGTGACTTTGTGTTTTGAGTATAGAAAGATTAGGAGTACCATTATTGGCACAGACAAGTCCATTCAGCCCTGACCATTATTAAAAGACCTTGGTTTTCAGTGTTAAACAATTATGTTAACTTTCTTTTGGGAAGAAAGTAAAAAAGTTTAATTACCTTGCTAATCTAAATAGTATTACTGTGAAATAAGTTTTTTTTAAACAAAAGCAACCTCTGCAGCAAAATCACCTTTAATCTTTCAAAACGAAAATATTTAATGGAGACTAGTATAATAAAAGCCTCTATAAATCTCTGAGATTCAACATTATCAAGATTTTGCCACACAATTGTGTTTTCCTGAAATGTTTTTTGGCAGATTCCTGGCACTCTTCATATATACTGCAGTATGCCTCTCTAAAACATAAGGGCATTTTCTTAGCTAATCAGAGTAATTCCTTTATACCATCTAATACCCAGTTCATATTTCAGATTTCTTCACTTGTGTTGACAATTTCAAATAAGGTTTATATTATTTTGCTGATAATATCCCTGGATTCTTTTTAATTTAGAAAAGTTATTTTACTTTCTCTTTCTCTTATTCTCCTTTAAAAAAAAAATGTATTCCACATTTTAGATTTGGCTGTTGCTTTTGTTTAACTCAGTGGTTCTCAACTTCCCACCCCCAGACATTTTTTATTTGTTTTTCCTCCAAGGGGACATTTGGCAATGTCTGGAGATATTTTTGTTGTCACAACCTGTGGTAGGTTTGCTACTGGCATCCAGTTGGTTAGAGGCACAGGGTACTTCTAAACACCTTGAGTGTAATGGAGAGCCCCCAACAATAAAGAATTAATCTGACCAAAATGTTAGTAGTGCTGAGATTGAGAAACATTGATTTCGCTTGTTCCTAATATTTGTCTTATGAATTTTTATAAACTGGGAGTTATTTTTAAGGTCTCTGTTAAATTATTGCTTATTTTGGGGAGGGGACAAAAGTATCTAATAGGAGGTGCTATGTATTTTATGTTGTATAGATCAGGGGACATATAAAGGTTCAGTTGTCTCACTTCAGTGAACAATGGATTCAAGTTGTGACAGCTTTATCCCTAAACATAAAATTTGAAGTCACCTTTTCTAGAGCAGAGTGAAATAACCTTTTTTTTACTCCAGCATGGAATTTTCTAGTGGAAATTATATTGAACTAGTTAATTGGGTAACTGTTCTCTCGAAGCTAGATAAGTAGAAACCTGCTATTTAAGGGTCCTTGTGCTTTATTCCCCCCATGAATTGAATCTGGTGATTTCTATGGCCCTTGAATTTTGAAGGTTCTTTATGTTAGACAAGAATTGATGCAAAAGCACCACTTCATAAAATGCCCAGCTGATCAAAACAGCATATCCAAAATGGCTTAAATATAACTTGTCATGCTTTGAATATTGGTATCTTTTGATAGTTTATTTCCCTTAGGTAGTAAATTTAATGAGAATACCCTTATGTTTCTCTCCTCTCTTCTTGGAAGTTATACATTTCATTTTTTTTTTAATGTTTCAAAATAATGTATGTGAATTTCTTATCCAGGTGATTTTTTAGTGTTCTGGAACTTGGCTGTGATTCAAAATGATTATTTTTTATCTGTAGAAATGATATAATAAAAATAAGCTAGGTTTCAATGGGAAATTTTATTTTACCTCAACTGAGGACATTGGTAGAGAGGTATATGCCCATAGCTTAGTTTATATTTGAATAAAGAATTATTTTTTTTATTTTTATAAGACTGTGTCTTCTTATGTAGATTTCTCTCTGCTTGTTTTGTACTGTTGCACAAGAATCCTTCCACTTGGGAAAAGAGGAATTGGTGTTAGAGGAAATTAATCCTCTATTTCCTCTTCTGAACTTATGTAGCACATTTTTCTCACTCTTTACCTTATGCACTTATTCCCTTTCTACCCTCTATTATTGTTCATTGTTGCATGTAGTTTGGCTTTCTCATTAAGGAAATGAGACCTTTCCTTATATCTAGGTTGATTTTACACATCTCTGTATTCCCCATTGTAGTAAATAGTAGTATCTCTTGCACAAAGACTGTTTGTAATAAAAGTGTGTTTAATAAACCAATGAAAATAGCACTTTGCCCTACCTAGTACTTAATGTACAATTTTTCTGTATTTATAAAAACCTTTAAGTTTATTTTTTGTAACCTAACCTTCCCTCCTCCAAATGCTATACAACCTTTTAGAATCTGAAATGAAAGGATCCCAAACCGTCTCTTATTTATTCAAGAATTATTTGAGTCCTGACAATATGATGAGCATAGCTCTCGTACTGGTTGTAGGTCAGTGAACAAAGCAAAGTCCCTGTTTCCATGGAGTTTAGAAAGGCAGTAAATATAAGTCATGGTGATAAATTTATGAAAAAAGTTGTGCTGCGTAAGAGTTTAGATTTGGCTGAAAGACTTGATAGGTCTCACACATAGCAGCTGAACCAGTAATAAGGTACCTAGGACTTTAGATCCTTGAAATGAGTGTCTTCTTCATTAATCTTAAACGGGGGCTAGGGGAGGATATAATATATATCCATTCCTATTATTTTCTTTCACCCTAACACCTTTTAAAAAATTTATATATGAAATTTGATAATTATTAGAATTTACTGTTTTTTAAGTTAGGTTTTTCACATACTAAGAATAGTGGATTTAAAAATCAACATAAGAACTTTTGCGGGGAAGTTTGAAGTCAATAAGAAAACATATTTCTGCACTTTAGTATCCCTCATGAAGTGATTGAGTTGCATTTTTCTTAGTAAATTTTCACCAGGCTTAGTTAAGATACAACATGGCATAGGGAACTTTGTGTCAACACATTATTTTTTATTGAAATTTAATACCTTCTTCAGCTAATTTCTAAGTTCCTGAGTTTCTCTACAGTAAACCCTCTGTTCTAGCATGTAGAAATTTTATAATTGTCTACCAGTACCAATTCCTTTTTCTCTTCTTCTCTTATGCAGTTAGTTGTTTTCCTCAAAATTCTTTCATATTACTATTTCTGCATGCAGTATCTCCTTTGAACAGTTTTCATACCTTTGATCTGTACTTTTTATTTGACACTTAACCATGCATTGCTCTTTTCATGTCTTTTGTTTTCTAAAACTTTAATCTAAAATATTATTTTTCACTTGTTCATTTTTCCATGTTTATTTCCTTTGTTTTCTTTCTTTCGTCTTCTCCTTTGGATTGAAAAATTTAGATATATAACAGAAAACTTCATTGGGAAGCAACTTTTTTCCAGAAGACTCATCTTCCTTACCATGGTTGAAGATAAGAAAATATAATTTTTACCATGCTGTCATTTTGAGTCAACACCTTGCTAGGCCAAGCCATGCTGAAAAATTATCTTCCTAAAATATAACACTTAATGGTTTTACCATTGCCTTTAAAAATAACTTAAAATTTGAAAAGTACATAGTTTTTGTTTTTTCTTAACTCTCTGCCATCTTGCCAGTTGTTACTGATTGGTTAAAGTAAATATTCTACAAAATTTTCTGAAATTTTTCAGATATTTGCAGAGATTATTTTCAGAGTATTCTGTGTCTTTGCACTTGAAATATTAGAAATCTGAAATGTTATTTCATGTTAAACTACATCAGTTTAATGGGAGCACATTATTTCCTCACAAATTGAACATTCAGTATTAAATATATGTTGATTAAATATAGTAGTTACACCTGGTTACTAAATAGGTGACTTTCAGAGATGGACCAATACAGAGTTTCTGATATGATGGTTACGAATATATTCCTTAAGGTTTGTTTTTTTAACTTATAATATCTAGAACTAGATACGAGTATAACTGTGTTCTAGGTTATTAATTACTTTAATAGCTACTTGTTATTAACAGTGTTAGAAGTTCCTTATATTTGTGAAATAAATTTCCCCTGATCATGTTAATAGTATTTTATATAATAATCACCAACTTTTTATCAGCAAACAGGAAAGAATATATCTTATTATCTATTTCTAAGTAGCACTATGATAAGGAATATCAAAATAAAACTTTTGCCTATGTCTTAGGAGTTTGCTATTTTCTAATTCTTTAAGTTTCTTTTAATTGAATCTGGTGTATGTTACTATGTCAGTGGTTCTCAGTGTATGGTCTGTAGCCCCTGCAAGATCCCAGAGACTATTTCAGGGTATCCAAGAGATCCAAACTGTTTTCATTACAGTACTAAGATGGTACTGCCTTTTTTTTTTTTTCCGTGTGTGTGTGAACATTTGCACTAATGGTGCAGTAAAATTGCTGTCCCCTTAAGGTTATGGCTCCAAATTACATCAGTATCATTGTAGTTAGTCTTCATTGTCATATAATCACTGTTAAAAAAAATAAAAAGCCAGTTTCATTTTAAGAATAATCTTGATGAAGCAATAACTAATTTTATAAATTCTCTACTTTTGAATACATGTCCTTTAATATTACTATATGTGTGACATGGGAAGTACAAAAGCACTTCTGCATATGGTGTTTGAAGGAAGAGCACTTGGGTTATTTTTTGAGGTACGAGGTGAATTTGCCACTTTTTTTTTTTCCAGCCATTTTTGCTGGAAAATATCACTGAGACACACTGTGCTATCAAACTTGGGTATTTGGCAAATGTTCCCTGAAATGATTGAAGTGAGCCTGTTAGTAACCATTGGTAGTATTTGTCACCAATGATAAAGTCAAACTTTGAAGCACAAATTAGTTTTGGCAATTGCATGGGCTCGACAACTTTCCAATACTTAAAAAACTTTTTTGATGAAACTAGTGGTGATATTAACAAATGTGATTTTTTGATACTGTAGTTTTATTTCTAATATGATACTAATTAACATAACCCTTATGAAGTCCTTGGGCATACAGTACTTTATATAAAGGTGTCCTGAGAGCAAAGTGTTTAAAAACAACTGATTTAGGTCCTCTATCAAGTCAAAGGTTTCACAGTCTAAGCATTAACCTCATAAGCTCCTTCTACCCCACCCCATCCCACCAAACTAAAATAGGAAAGAATACATACAATTTCAGTTTTAAAAAAATTAGACTGCATATGAAAAACACATTCTTAAATTCTTATACAATACAATTTTCTTTAAACATTGGGCTCATGTATCCTATTGAATTTATTTAGGAATGCATTGCTTTTATCATTGATACTTACATTAAAATATTCTTTCTCTCCTTTTCCTTTTTTTTCTGTTTATTTCTCTTCCCACTTTCCCTTTCTCCTTTTATTCCTCCCTTCCTTCCTTTTTTGTATTTGTTTTCTAGGTGGAATCTTTCATTTTGGATCAGGATGATTTGGAAAATCCAATGCTGGAAACCGCTTCCAAGTTGCTCTTGTCAGGTACTGCTGATGGTGCAGACCTCAGGACAGTAGATCCAGAAACACAAGCTAGACTGGAAGCTTTACTAGAAGCAGCAGGTAAGTCTGCAAACTGCGTATGTAATAAGTCTACTTAATTTTCCAAAGTTGTACATAAATCTAGTAAGTCCTGTTATTATAAATGTATGATCTTGGATATTTAGTATAATGCCATTCATTAAGATTAATGGATTACTTCCTAGAAGATTACATGGAATGTTTCATTAAAGGATGTTTTCATTACCAGAGTACAATCCACATGGTGTTGTTAGTCTTATAAAGAGGGACTTCTTATATAGTCGATTTTCATTAGTCCTGATTTCCATATTTAGAAATGCACCTACTTGATAAAATGTATTTGTACCTCAAAGTTAGTACTTGCAGTACTTTTTCAGTCTTTCATAGAAATGTACAGTGATGAAAAATGTGAGTCATCTTAAACACATTTCCTGCTAAAGTAGAATAAGGTGATGCTCTGCCTTCTTGTTTTAGCTCTCATACTGTAAACAAGTATCCTTTTCATGAGCTACTTAGTGCCATGTTTTTCACATTTTTGTCCCTGTTGTTGGTGATTTCACTGTTTAAAATGCCCCCCAAATGTAATATTGAAGTGTTACCTAGTGTTTCTAAATGAGAAAAGGCTGCGATGTGCCTTATTGAGAAATACATGTGAAATTTTCTTTGGCATGAGTTATTGTGCTGTTGGCCTTGGGTTCAATGTTAATGAGTCAACTATATATTAAATAAGGTTGTCTTTAAACAAAAACATACATAGAACAAGCTTATACACTGATAGGTCAACACAGATGCTGCGACCAGAAGCTCTCAGGAACCTAGCTCTGTATATACCTTAGGACCAAAGGTTCACTATCCATTAATTCACTGTTTCCGGCAACTTTACAGAACATAACTACCTTGAAGAACAGAATTGACTGTATGTAATTACCCTCACTTTTTTGTCACAGACTGTCTCTTGAAACCTTGTAAAGTGAATCATCATATTTTTGTAGACTGTCATACATTGTCCCCATAGGAAGTGTTTTAATTAGAGATTATATACATAATCAAAAGTTTAGCACCATATGTATATATAATATATCTTAAATATAAGGGAATGATAACTAAATATCTCTGATAATTTAAATTAACTGCATTTTCTTAACTTTTAAAAAGTAGACATAAATATACTATGAACATTAATTGTTCATTTTTTAGCACCCCAGTGTGTTATATATTCTATATACACTTCATGTAAACTGCAGCTTTATTGTAGCATAAAACTGATCCACTACTGTTTGGTCTATCCATTCAGTAAATGTCTTGTAACACAGTGTCTAAATATGAAGGACTCATGGTCAAGTTTGATTTCTTTTGTAGGTAAAATTCTAGAATGGATTATTAAAGGGATCTTGACTAGATGTAGATGAAAACATGGTAGGGGCACATGCAAGGTCCTGTTGTTGAATATAGCAAACTATTTGTATGGAATAATAGAGATACGATTTCACATTTGCTAGAAATTTGATGTTGCTGTAAAGGTTTACATGAGGGAAATGAGGATAGTGAAATTATTTGAAAACATGTGATAAGAGAAACAGGGAATGTTTCTCCTGAAGGTGGGAAGACTCAGGTTGAAAACAAAAGAGAGATTTGTTTTCTGTGACCCCAAGAGGCAGAACCAGGTTCAAAGATGCTACATGAAAGTGGATTTCAGCTGAAAGGAGCCACTTTTTTGTAGTAGTAGAATTCTTTTCCATGTGATGCTAATAATACTTGCTTCATTTTTCTCATTCTGTATTCCTACTTTTTCTGTTCTTCTTTACAGTAGCTCATAAGCTAGCCCCTCCTCCCTTCCTTTATTCCTCTTATATCACTTCTTTTCTAACTCTCTCCTTTATTTTCTTCCTTTTTTAAATGAAAAATATTACATACAAACCCAAAAAGAGCATAATGAACCTTCAGTGTATCCATCATCCAGCTTCAGCAGTCATTGGCATATGGACGGTCTTGTCCATCTTTATTTATTATTAATCTTTATTCATTATCACCCTACCAACTTCCCACTCCCCATGTTAAAGTAAATCTAAGTATCATATAATTTCATATATAAATACTTCAGTGTGTATCTCTAAATTATTTTTTAAAATATACAGCATTATTCATTTGCATAATACCATAATACCATTGCATATCTAAAGGAAAAAATAATAGTAATTCCTTAATATTGCCAAATACCCTGTCATTGTTCAGATTCCCCAATTTTTTTTATCACAGTGGATAGTAGCCCAAATAAACATTCTTAAACAAATGGGGGCATTTACCAAAGGTGTAGGGACATTGCTGGCTTCTCGCACTACTGGTGTCAATGATTCAAAAATAACTTTATCAGAACTCTGCCTCTATTTCACTACTCTTTTCTGTGTTGACTTACTTTGGGTAGTCTTTTTCTCTTTGTGGTAATAAAAGTGGCCAAGTAGCTCATGAATGTAGGTTCTTCTTGTATAAGCTTATGACAAAAGTCTGAGTAAAGACCCCTAATTGTCCCAGCACAGACCAAACACACTTTTCTGGCAGCAGAGAGTGACCTGGTCAAGCACTTATGGACCACATGGAAAGAGTAAGATTGTTATAGAGTTGGGGAAGAGTGATTTCCTAAAATATTCTAGGCAGACAATATGTATGTTCAGGGTACCATTTGGACATTATTTGAAAACACATATACAGTTAAGTAACTTGAATTTTGCTATGTTTCTCCTTTTGTTTGTATCCATGTTGGTGAAAATAATATAATAGGAATAGGCAAATTATCTACGGCTGATGGTAAAGCCTTTGCAGATCCTGAAGTGCTTCGGAGGTTGACATCATCTGTTAGTTGTGCGTTGGATGAAGCTGCTGCTGCACTTACCCGTATGAGAGCTGAAAGCACAGCAAATGCAGGGCAGTCGGACAAGTAAGTGCATTTCACTAGGATCAGTATGAAAACATTTTCTTAAAAATAATAAAAATAGCTAGCATTCACTGAGCATTTATTTTGTGTGACAGTATACTAACCACTTTACATGTGATATCTTTACATTCACAGAAAGTCTTAGAGATGGGTTTTGTTTATTTTTAACTCCCCTTTTACTCACAAAAAGCTCAGGAGAAGTGAGTAACTTAAGATCAAATAGGTAACAAGTGGCAGAGTTGGTACACCAGTATCTATCTGACTATAAGACTGATTTCTCAGTGTTATAAAAGACCTTTTGCTTACTTAGATTTTGTTTTCTTTTAATGTTTTAGTGACAGAGAAGTAAAAGCTTGCTGTTCATTTACTGTTCTATTCATTCATCTGTTTATACTGTTTTCCAGTTCATGTGGCTTAGTTCTGACCATTTTAATTAAGGGCAAGTTTCTTACTTGTTTTATGAATGTTCAGGAACTATCACAGATCTAATTCCCCTAATTTAAATGTGAGTCCCAGGAACGTTATTTTTGTATGTCCTACAATTCCTTTCATATATACTTTACAGTTAGTAAAGTAAGGGCTCAGTAAATATTTTGTGACTTAGCTGTTTAAGTTTTTCTGGTAATGTTACACATAAAAATCACACCATTTCATATATTAAAACAATTACAGATAGTATGTTGAAAAATGGGTGTGAACTCCAGGGAATCAGTTGGAAAATAATCACTGATAGAGGTATAGTGCATTTTATTGCACTTTTTTTATTGTGCTTCACAGATAATATTTTTTTTTTTATGAATTGAAGGTTTGTGGCAACTGTGCACCCATCAGGTCTGTCAGCACCATTTTTCCAGTAGCATTTATTCACTTTGTTATCTCTTTGTCAATTTTGGTAATTCTCACAATACTTCAGACTTGTTCATTATTACTTTGTTATATATTTTTAGACAGTGCTATTGTATACTTAAACATAAATTTTTGTTGTAAACATACATACTTTATATAAACATAATTTTTACATGCACTGGGAATAAAAAAATTTCATGCGACTTAATTTATTGTGGTATTTGCTTTATTGCATTGGTCTGGAACCAAACCTACACTGTCTCCATGGCAGGCCTGTACATGTTACTTTTTCACTCCTCAGAGGCTCCTTTTTTTTCCCTCTAACTAAAAAGAAGTTATTTATTTATTTTAGCAGTTGCCTTTAAACAGTTGAGAAAATGCAAGTATTCTTTTACATATGGGTTTAGAAATTTCAACAAAGCATTTAGGAATTGTCTTTGGTATAAGAGTATTTTTATGCAATGTCTTTTAGAAGCATAAAAGAGAGGTCATGTAGTATTAACAAGAGTATGAATTTGCTCTTTGTCTTAACTTTGTCTTCATTTTATAGATGTTTGTGTTT